>NC_057387.1:90567250-90859758 GCF_019320065.1 Cervus canadensis | reverse complement strand
CATTCATTTTTTTTTTTCAGTGGGTTTTGTCATACATTGATATGAATCAGCCATAGATTTACACGTATTCCCCATCCCGATCCCCCCTCCCACCTCCCTCTCCACCCGATTCCTCTGGGTCTTCCCAGTGCACCAGGCCCGAGCACTTGTCTCATGCATCCCACCTGGGCTGGTGATCTGTTTCACCATAGATAGTATACATGCTGTTTTTTTGAAACATCCCACCCTCACCTTCTCCCACAGAGTTCAAAAGTCTGTTCTGTACTTCTGTGTCTTTTTTTCTGTTTTGCATATAGGGTTATCGTTACCATCTTTCTAAATTCCATATATATGTGTTAGTATGCTGTAATGTTCTTTATCTTTCTGGCTTACTTCACTCTGTATAATGGGCTCCAGTTTCATCCATCTCATTAGAACTGATTCAAATGAATTCTTTTAATGGCTGAGTAATATTCCATGGTGTATATGTACCACAGCTTCCTTATCCATTCATCTGCTGATGGGCATCTAGGTTGCTTCCATGTCCTGGCTATTATAAACAGTGCTGAGATAAACATTGGGGTGCACATGTCTCTTTCAGATCTGGTTTCCTTGGTGTTTATGCCCAGGAGTGGGATCGCTGGGTCATATGGCAGTTCTATCTCCAGTTTTTTAAGAAATCTCCACACTGTTCTCCATAGTGGCTGTACTAGTTTGCATTCCCACCAACAGTGTAAGAGGGTTCCCTTTTCTCCACACCCTCTCCAGCATTTATTGCTTTGTAGACTTTTGGATAGCAGCCATCCTGACTGGCGTGTAATGGTACCTCATTGTGGTTTTGATTTGCATTTCTCTGATAATGAGTGATGTTGAGCATCTTTTCATGTGTTTGTTAGCCATCTGTATGTCTTCTTTGAGAAATGTCTGTTTAGTTCTTTGGCCCATTTTTTGATTGGGTCATTTATTTTTCTGGAATTGAGCTGCAGGAGTTGCTTGTATAATTTTGAGATTAATCCTTTGTCTGTTTCTTCATTTGCTACTATTTTCTCCCAATCTGAGGGCTGTCTTTTTTCACCTTACTTATAGTTTTTTCTTGTAGTGCAAAGCTTTCAGTTTCATTGGTCTCATTTGTTTATTTTGTCTTTTATTCCAATATTCTGGGAGGTGGGTCCAGAGGATTCTTGTCTGTGATTTATGTCGAGAGTGTTTTTGCCTATATTCTCTCTAGGAGTTTTATAGTTTCTGTCTTAACTATTTTAGAATCTTTAATCTTTGAGTTTTTTTGTGTTATCGGTGTTGTAAAGTGTTAATGTTTCATTCTTTTACAAGTGGTGTACCAGTTTCCCCAGCCACTTGTTAAGAGGTTTGTCTTTTTTCCATTGTATATCCTTGCATCCTTTTGTCAAGATAAGGTGTCCATAGGTTCGTGGATTTATCTCTTGGGCTTTCTATTCTGTTCATTGATCTATATTTCCTGTCTTTGTGCCAGTACCAATAACTGTCTGATGACTGTGGCTTTGTAGGTAGAGTCTGAAAGTCAGGCCAGGTTGATTCCTCCAGTTCCATTCTTCTTTCTCAAGATTACTTTTGGCTATTCGAGGTTTTTTGTTATTTCCATACAAATTGTGAGATTTTCTTTGGTCTATTCTGTGAAAATCCGTTGGTAGCTTGATAGGGATTTGCATTGAAATCTTAGATTGCTTGGGTAGAATAGCCATTTTGACAATATTGATTCCTCCAATCCATGAACACGGTATGTTTCTCCATCTGTTTGTGTCCTCTTTGATTTCTTTCATCAGTGTTTTATAGTTTTCTATGTATAGGTCTTTTGTTTCTTTAGGCAGATATACTCCTAAGTATTTTATTCTTTTTGTTGCAATGGTGAATGGTATTGTTTCCTTAATTTCTCTTTCTGTTTTTTCATTGTTAGTATATAGGAATGCAAGGGATTTCTGTGTGTTAATTTTATATCCTGCAACTTTACTATATTCATTGATTAGCTCTAGTAATTTTCTGGAAGAGTCTTTAGGGTTTTCTATGTAGAGGATCATGTCATTTGCAAACAGCGAGAGTTTCACTTCTTCTTTTCCTATCTGGATTCCTTTTACTTCTTTTTCTGCTCTGATTGCTGTGGCCAAAACTTCCAACACTATGTTGAATAGTAGTGGTGGGAGTGGGCACCCTTGTCTTGTTCCTGATTTCAGGGGAAATGCTTTTAATTTTTCACCATTGAGGGTGATGCTTGCTGTGGGTTTGTCATATATAGCTTTTATTATGTTGAGGTATGTTCCTTCTATTCCTGCTTTCTGGAGAGTTTTAATCATGAATGGGTGTTGAATTTTGTCAAAGGCTTTCTCTGCATCTATTGAGATAATCCATATGGTTTTTATCTTCATTTGTTAGATGTGGTGTTTCACATTGATTGATTTGCAGATATTAAAGAATCCTTGTCATTCCTGGATAAAGCCCACTTGGTCATGGTGGTATGATTTTTTTAATATGTTGTTGGATTCTGTTTGCTAGAATTTTGTTAAGATTTTTGCATCTATGTTCATTCAGTGATATTGGGCCTGTAGTTTTCTTTTTTTGTGGCATCTTTGTCTGGTTTTGGAATTGGGTGCATGGGGCCTCATAGAATGAATTTGGAAGCTTACCTTCATCTGCAATTTTCTGGAAGAGTTTGAGTAAGATAGGTGTTAGCTCTTCTCTAAATTTTTGGTAGAATTCAGCTGTGAAGCCATCTGGTCCTGGGCTTTTGTTTGCTGGAAGATTTTTGGTTACAGTTTCGATTTCCTTGCCTGTGATGGGTCTGTTAAGATCTTCTATTTCTTCCTGGTTCAGTTTTGGCAAGTTTTACTTTTCTAAGAATTTGTCCATTTCATCCAAGTTGTCCATTTTATTGGCATAGAGCTGCTGGTAGTAGTCTCTTATGATTCTTTGTATTTCAGAGTTGTCTGTTGTGATCTCTCCATTTTCATTTCTTGACAAAATTCAACACTCATTTATGATTAAAACTCTCCAAAAAGCAGGAATAGAAGGAACGTACCTCAACATAATAAAAGCTATATATGACAAACCCACAGCAAGCATCACCCTCAATGGTGAAAAATTGAAAGCATTTCCCCTGAAATCAGGAAAACAAAGACAAGGGTGCCCACTCTCACCACTACTATTCAACATAGTGTTGGAAGTTCTGGCCACAGCAATCAGAGCAGAAAAAGAAGTAAAAGGAATCCAGATAGGAAAAGAAGAAGTAAAACTCTCACTGTTTGCAGATGACATGATTCTCTATATAGAAAACCCTAAAGACTCTACCAGAAAATTACTAGAGCTAATCAATGAATATAGTAAAGTTGCAGGATGTAAAATTAACACACAGAAATCCTTGCATTCCTATACACTAACAATGAGAAAACAGAAAGAGAAAATAAGGAAACAATGCCATTCACTATTGCAACAAAAAGAATAAAATACTTTTTTAGGAGTATATCTACCTAAAGAAACAAAAGACTATACATAGAAAACTATAAAACACTGATGAAAGAAATTCAAAGAGGACACAACAGATGGAGAAACCATACCGTGTCATGGATTGGAAGAATCAATATTTCAAAAGGCTATTCACCCAAAGCAATCTATAGATTCAATGCAATCCCGAACAAAGCTACCAACGGTATTTTCACAGAACTAGACCAAAGAATTTCACAATTTGTATGGAAATACAAAAAACCTCGAATAGCCAAAGTAATCTTGAGAAAAGAAGAATGGAATGGGAGGAATCCAACCTGCCTGACTTCAGACTCTACTAAAAGCCACAATCATCAGACAGTGTGGTTACTGGCACAAAGACAGAAATATAGACCAATGGAACAGAATAGAAAGCCCAGAGATAAATCCACGGACCTATGGACACCTTACTTTGACAAAGGAGGCAAGGATATACAATGGAAAAAAGACAACCTCTTTAACAAGTGGTGCTGGGAAAACTGGTCAACCACTTGTAAAAGAATGAAACTAGAACACTTTCTAACACCATACACAAAAATAAACTCAAAATGGATTAAAGATCTAAATGTAAGACTAGAAACTATAAAACTCCTAGAGGAGAACATAGGCAAAACACTCTCTGACATAAATCACAGCAAGATCCTCTATGACCCACCTCCAGAATATTGGAAATAAAAGCAAAAATAAACAAATGGGACCTAATGAAACTTAAAAGCTTTTGCACAACAAAGGAAACTATAAGTAAGGTGAAAAGACAGCCCTCAGATTGGGAGAAAATAATAGCAAATGAAGAAACAGACAAAGGATTAATCTCAAAAATATACAAGCAACTCCTTGAAGCTCAATTCCAGAAAAATAAATGACCCAATCAAAAAATGGGCCAAAGAACTAAACAGACATTTCTCCAAAGAAGACATACAGATGGCTAACAAACACATGAAAAGATGCTCAACATCACTCATTATCAGAGAAATGCAAATCAAAACCACAATGAGGTACCATTACACCGCCAGTCAGGATGGCTGCTATCCAAAAGTCTACAAGCAATAAATGCTGGAGAGGGTGTGGAGAAAAGGGAACCCTCTTACACTGTTGGTGGGAATGCAACTAGTACAGCCGCTATGGAAAACAGTGTGGAGATTTCTTAAAAAACTGGAAATAGAACTGCCATATGACCCAGCAATCCCACTTCTGGGCATACACACTGAGGAAACCAGATCTGAAAGAGACACGTGCACCCCAATGTTCATCGCAGCACTGTTTATAATAACCAGGACATGGAAGCAACCTAGATGCCCATCAGCAGATGAATGGATAAGGAAGCTGTGGTACATATACACCATGGAATATTACTCAGCCATTAAAAAGAATTCATTTGAACCAGTCCTAATGAGATGGATGAAACTGGAGCCCATTATACAGAGTGAAGTAAGCCAGAAAGATAAAGACCGATACAGCATACTAACGCATATATATGGAATTTAGAAAGATGTAACGATAACCCTATATGCAAAACACAGAAAAAGAGACACAGAAATACAGAACAGACTTATTGAACTCTGTGGAAGTGTGAGGTGGATTTCAAAAAACAGCATGTAACTATTTATGGTGAACAGATCACCGCCCAGGTGGGATGATGAGAAGTGCTAGGCCTGGTGCACTGGGAGGACCCAGAGGAATCGGGTGGAGAGGGAGGTGGGAGGGGGGATCGGGATGGGGAATACGTGTAAATCTATGGCTGATTCATAGCAATGTATGACAAAACCCACTGAAATGTTGTGACGTAATTAGCCTCCAACTAAAAAAAAAAAAAAAAAAGAATGAGATTGGATTATCACTTTACACCACATACAAAAACAGCAACTAAAAATGAATAAAATATCTAAAATTAAGTTAAAACTATAAAACTCTTAGAAAATAAAGGTAAAAATCTTAATTACTTTGGATTAGGCAATGATTCCTTTAGTATGACACAAAGCTCAGGCATTAAAAAGTAAAAATAGATATGTCAGATTTCATCAAAATTAAAATCTTTTGTGTATCAAAGGACATTATAAAGAGAGTGAAAAGACAATCCACAGAAAGGAAGAAAATATTTGCAAACCATATACTTAGTAAGAGTTTAACATACAGAACTCCTATAACTCAATAACAACAAAAAGAGCAAACAATCCAATCAAAAAATAGGCAAAGGATTTGAATAGATGTTTCTCTAAAGAAGATATATAAATGGTCAATAAATACATATTCATAGTAGCATTATTCACAATAGCCACAAGGTGGAAAGAATCCAAATACTCATCAGTGGACAAATGGATAAACAAAATGTGGTATATATACAATGGAATATTATTCAGCCATAGAAAGGAACAAAGTTCTAATACATACTATAATAAAGATATCTATGGCTGATTCATATCAATGTATGACAAAACCCACTGAAATGCTGTGAAGTAATTAGCCTCCAACTAATAAAAAAAAAATTAAAAAAAATTAAAAAAATAAAGATAAGCTTTAAAAGACATTATACTAAGAAGCCAGACACAAAAAGACAAATATTTTGTTTCCACTTACATGAGGTACTCAGAATAGGCAGATTCAGAGAAAAGAAATATTAGAGGGGAGGGGGGAAAGGGTGAGATCATTTATTAGACCAGTTAGAATCTCCAGTTTGGTGATGGTGAATAGAAGGGATAGGAACAAGCATCCCTGCCTCTTTCCTAATTTTAACAGGAAAATATTCAGTCTTTTACCAATAAGCAAAATGTTAGCTGATAGGTTTTTTAATAGATGCCCTTTATCATGCTCTAATCTATTCCTATTTACTGAAAGTTTCTATCAGGAATGGATTAACTTTTGTCTAATGCTTTTTCTGCATCCATTAAGATGACTGAATGTTGAACACAATGACTGATTTTCAAAAGGAAGGCAAGAAAAAGAAATAAAAGACATCAAGAATGAAAAGGAAGAAGAAAAACTCTTACAGATAAAATGATTATGGATCTGGAAAATACTGTGGATTCTACCAAAAAACTATTAAAACTAATAAGTGACTTTGGTAACAATGCAGGATATAAAATTGACATACAATAAGCAACTGTATTTCTATATACTAACAACAAATAATCAGAACTTACAATTTTTAAAATGCCATTTATAATAACATAAAACATATGAAATACTTAGGAATAACTTTGAAAAAAAGATGTACACTGAAAAACTAAAACATTGCTGAGAAAAATTAAAGACAACCTAAATAGATGGAGACATATAACCTTTTTATGGATTAAAATAGTTAATGTTTTCTATGTCAATTTTCTGTAAACTAGATTCAATGCAACACTAATAAAAATACCAGCAATATTATTTTTTTAAAGGAAATTCACAAACTGATTATAAAACTCATATGGAAATGCACAGGACTCAGAACAGCCAAAACAACAATGAAAAGAGGAACACTGAGAGGATTTACACTACTTGATCTCAAGATTCATTATAAAGTTAAAGTAATTGCATGTGGTATTAGTATAAGACAGACAAAAGAATAATAAAATAATAAAATAGAATGGAGTCTAGATATATACCTACACAAGCAAAGGTAATTTAGCAAACAGTGCCAGAAGTACTGAATACCTATATATCCTTTTACCTCCCAGAAAAACAAAAAACCCTTCAGTCCCTACTTTATACTAAATATGAAATTTAACTCAGATGGATCACAGACCTAAGCATACCATCTAAATGTATAATGCTTTTAGAAGAAGCATAGGAGAAAATAGTGACCTTGGTTAGTCAATATTTCTTAGATATGATGCAAAAACAGAATAAAAGAAAAAATTCTAAGTTGAATTTCATCAAAACTAAAATCTTCTGCCATAATAAAGACAGTTGAAAATGATAATGAAAATTAAGCCACAAGTTGGAAGAAAAATCTTTGAAAATTACATATCAAATAAAGGACTTGTATCTAGAGCATATGAAATACTCATTAAATATAAAATAAAGAACACAATTTTAAAAATAGGCAAAAGATTTGCAAACATTTTATTAAAAAAGATATGGGCAGCTTGATCTCATTAGTCACTGGGAAAATGCAAATCAAAACTACAATGAGGCACCACCAAAAAGGTACTAGAACATCTAGAATTAAAAGAGACTAGTTATACCAAGTGTTGACATACAAACTGGAGCCACTGGAACTCTTACACAGTGCTGGTAGAAAAGTAAAATGGTATAACCACTTTGGAAAACACTTTGGTACTTTCTTAAAAAATGAAGCATATACCTACCATACGATTCAGGTAATTACTATGCATATTTAAATTTAAGATTAAATACTATGCATATTTAAAGCTTAAGAAGCTTTATTTAAAAGTAACATATATTGCTTAAGTGACAAGTGGTTGCGATGTTACTTCTGCCTTCAGAAAAACCATAAATGGAGAAAGTTTATCTATACTAGTGCAGAAGAATGGTTAAACACCAGGACCAGGACCTGATTCTTCAGCAATCAATAAGTCTGGGAGACAAGACCTATGCTTCTGAACAGAGTCCTATAAATAGGTTCCCAAATGGACACATAGATTTCTCCTACCTGTCTACTGAGAACATAAACTCTTGAGAAAGGTAGAGAGAGAGACAAACATATTTCCTTTCCAGTATGGCAGCCCTGCTACATGGAAAATCCAGCTAAATGCTCTGGAGATTTTTTTTGGTGCATGTGTGTGCACGCACATGTAAAACAGAGATGATGTAACAGTCTTCGAAAAAAATCTAAACACTATAGTCTATGGCCATTCCTTCCTGAAGGCAGACAGATAAGAAGGAGGAGGAAGGTTACTTTCAATCACAGGTCAGCAAACTGTGGTCTTTGGGCCAAAGCTGGTCTGTGGCTTGTTTTTGTAAATAAAATTTTTAGTGAAACATAGCCATGCCTATTTGCTCATGAAATGTCTATGGCTACTTCTGTGCTGCAGAGGCACAGTTGAGTAGTTGTGACAAAGAGTATACAGCTCCCAAAGTTGAATATATTTACTATTCGACCCTTTGCAGAAAATGTGTGCCAATCCTTTAAAATCATTATAAATGTTGGTTTCAGTCTTTTTAATTTTTAGAAAGCTGAGAATAAAACCCTAATGAAATTTTAAATCCATAAGTCTAGGGAAAGCTTCAGGAAAAGGTCAGATGGAAAGAATAACTAATTTGTTTATCACACACAAAAAATCAGAAGCCATAAACTAGCTCTGACATCAGTATGAAAGGTTTAAAGTCAAACGTCTCACAGCAGCCTATTACAAGGACTAAATAATAAAAGGTCTTGAAGGTGGATCATAGATAAAAATAACTGCATTAAACGTAAGAATGAAAGAGAATTACATACTTGGACAGGTTTTCAGGTATCTAGGAAAAGTAGAGGAATGATTTCTAACTCCAGGCATATTTAGGGGGCAAATCACCTGTCTTAGAGGCTTAGGTATAGAACTTTTTGTTCTGTACCACTTGGTATCTTGGCTTAGTTTCAGGCAATGACTTTGTTGAACACAGAGTGTGAGTAATACACTGGGCCAAGTATTGTAGGAAAGAGAAAGATGGTAAACTAAACAAGTAGTTGTTAAACCAGTCCTACTTTTAAAAAGTGTTTTAAATTTCATCTAAAAGAAAGGGACAAATGATTTTGGGAAGTTATTTCTATGGAGATTTTGTAGTTATATATGGCTATTACAAAATTTTTATTGTTGAAAGCACAATGTCAAAGACTTACCTTTCTAACATATAAATCCCAGCATAATACTCCTTTTTCCTAACCTTCAATGACTTACCCACACCGTCAGGATAGTCTAAACTTCCTAGCACAGGAGCCCTCAATTATCTTATCAGCTTCGTTACCCACTTTGCCCCTCCTCATACCCTATGCTCTAGCCCCTCTCACTGCTCCCTGAACAGACTGGGCTTTGCATCCTTCTGTGCCTTTGCATGGAGAAGGCAATGGCAACCCACTCCAGTACTCGTGCCTGCAAAATCCCACGGGCAGAGGAGCCTGATAGGCTGCAGTCCATGGGGTTGTGAAGAGTCGGACACGACTGAGCGACTTCACTTTCACTTTTCACTTTCATGCACTGGAGAAGGAAATGGCAACCCACTCCAGTGTTCTTGCCTGTAGAATCCCAGGGACGGGGGAGCCTGGTGGACTGCTATCTATGGGGTCGCACAGAGTTGGACACGACTGAAGCGACTTAGCAGCAGCAGCTGCTGCCTTTGCATATCCTTTATCCTTAGCCTGGAATATTCTTCATAACCCCTCCTTTGGCAAAATCACCCTTACCTTTCTGGCCCAGTGTAAGTCTCCAGGCGTTCACAGGTACCTCACCCTGGGTTGAATGGCTTCACTTCTGTGTTCTATTCACACTGTATTATTATAATTATATATTTACACATGCCTCTCACTCAGTAGACCAAGCATTTAAAGGACAGGAATACCGTCCTATTAATTTCTGAATTTCCAGCATACGTGAACATTACCAAGTTGGCATTTGATAGACAGTAAAAGTAAACATCCAGTGAATACTTAGTATATGCCAGACATTCTTCTAATTATTATTTTCTTGAATCCTCAGATATATTAAGGGAAGGAGGAAAGAAAAGAGATAACTATACAGATAAAAAGAGAAAGAGACCTAAGGTATCTGCTCCAGGAACTGTCAGGGACCTCAAAAGTGGCAAAAGCCTTTGCAAGCTAAATGCTCTTATTTTACTTTCCTCTTGCTACCACAGGGCTTCCCTGGTGGTTCAGATGGTAATGAATCTGCCTGCAATGTGGGAGACCTGGGTTCGATCCCTGGGTTGGGAAAATTCCCTGGAGAAGGGAACAGCTATCCACTCTAGTATTCTGGCCTGGAGAATTCCATGGACAGAGGAGCCTAGCAGGCTATAGTCCACGGTGTCATAAAGGGTCAGACACAACTAAGTAATGTTCTTTCTTGCTACCATTATCCTAACAGGGGTTCTGAGGCTATGGCTAGAAGCATTGAGAGAAATAATAATATAGGCAGGATGGGAAAATGCAAATAGCTCTCCTGAGGAAAATTACAGCATCCTCTTTTAGGGTGCTAGATTATTTTAGGACATGCCAAGTTTTCAAAACCTGCCTCTAAAGCTAAATTGATTATTTTCTATAAATACTTGGATGGTGTGAGACCAGAAGAAGCAGAGATTTTAACATTTAAATTATTCTTAAGGGGCTAATTCATTAGGTACCAAAAAGATGTAAGACTGCCTCAGTTTCTTCTTTGGTATTTGAGAAGTAAAAAGCCTCTGTCTCTCTCTCTCTTTTTTAAATCTCCAACTTATGGTTTAATCAGGAGAGAACTGGAGTTCTTATATTTAAGATCTTATTTTTGAAAATTTCTCAGACCACAGGATATCCTGATAATCTTGTTTATAAACCAAGATATTTAAATAGTATCCCTTATTTTAAAGTATCAGAATTAGACATTTCTCCAGAGAAGATGAACAAATGGACAACAAACACATGAAAAGATGCTCAACATAATTAGTCATCAGGGGAATGCAAATCAAACCACAAGGAAATACCACCTTATATCCACTACGATGGCTATTATTTTAAAAAAAAGAGAGAGACAACAACAAGTGTTGATGAGGATGTGGAGAATCCTTGCACATTGCAGGTTGGAATGTAAATGGAACAGACACTGTGAAAACTGGTGGTTCTTCAAAAAGTTAAACAGAATTACCACGTGACCCAGTGATCTATTTCTAGGTATATATCCAAAAGAACTGAAAACAGGGACTCAAGTAGACACTTGTACACGAATTTTCATTCCATTATTACTCACAACAGCTAAAAGATGGAAATGGTCCAAATGTCCATTAACAGATGAACAGGTAAACAAATTGTGATGTAGCCATACAATGGAATATTATTCAGCCATAAAAGAAATGAAGTACTGATATATGCTACAATGTGGAGGAACCTAAGTGAAAGAAGCCAGACACAAAAGTCATATGTTGTATGATTGTATTTGTGTTAAATATCAAGAATAGGCAAGTGCAGAAACAGAAAGTAGCATGGTGGCTGCCAGAGGCTGGCAGGGAGCCAAGACTGCTTAATAGGTTTGGGGTAACTAGATAGAGGTAATGGCTTCCCAGGTGGCGCTAGAGGTCAAGAACCCGTCTGCCAATGCAGGAGACATAAGAGATGCGGGTTTGATCCCTGGGTTGGGAAGATTCCTTGGAGAAGGAAATGGCAACCCACACCAGTATTTTTGTCTGGAAAATCCTATGGACAGAAGAGCCCGGCAGGTTACAGCCCACAGGGTCACACAGGGTCAGACATGACTGAAGCAACTTAGCACATTCACAGACAGATGTAATAGGTGCACAACACTGAATGTACAAAATACCAGTGAACTGTATGCTTTAAAATGGTCCATTTTCTGTTACCTGAATTTTGCCTAGCCGCTGCACCCCACCACATATCAAACTACAGAGCCAAGAACTAAACAGTGACAAAGCTCTCTATGTGTAAAATGGAAGAAGAATATTTTAATTTTTCTGCATGTTAAGTATAAATGATGACGGCACTACTTGAAAAGATGTGTTAAGTTAGCATTCAAAAGAAGTACTGACTGGGTAGCATTGGCTTCTCAGTGTACTATGGCCAGGACATTCACCTTCCAGCCAACTTGGATTCTAGTCCTTGTTTCATCTCGATGGCAGAGCAGTACAGGGAAAAATACAGCTTCAAACACAGATATTTTAGTTTGGTTTGAATTTTAGGTTGGTCACTTAATTTCTGTGTCCTTGGGCAAGTTCCTTGACCTCTTTCAACACTTATCAATTTTCTCTCTAAAATGGGAAAAATACCTCCTTGTTGGATTGCTGGAAGGAGGTAGTTAAATGATGAATACCTACCACCTAGCATAGTGGGCATTTGATAAATGTTACCCTGATAATCATCACTATCATCATCACCCTAATAATATTAGTCCTCTTCCTTGTAATAACTAATGTGTAACTTTAGGCCAAACAGTTGTATTTCTCTGAATTTTTCCCAAGGACTTCCTATAGAGAATCTGGGGCAAATCATCCCTCATTAATAGCATCATTTTTCAACAGGTAAATTGGCAAAGGTAGAAGAGGATAAACAGGGGAACGTTCATAAATGGTTATACAGACACGAGCCTCAGGTCTCTGAAGCATCTTCCCCCTGTCCCATAGCTGAATGCTGTGCCCTGCTCTAGTCACTATCTGTGTACCAGGGCTCTGGCAGGGATCCCAGGGGCAAAAAAAAGAACATTAGAGGTCTGAAGCAGCCTCTAGAGGTCTAAATTACAGCCTATGTAATTTAGAGGCAATATTAAACTGTGTTCAGAAGTCTGACAAAATTCTAATTTTTCTTAAGACTACTTTGATTTTTCTGAAATAATAAATTTCAAAAAGGTATCTGTCTCTATATATTTTTCCTATTTGGTGAAACTACTTTGCTTATTTTACAGGTCCTTGGTCTGCCTTTATATAATCACATTTTACGCTGCAAAGGAGGGAGGTTTTTAATATGAAGGCCCAGGACAGACCCTTAAGTTTGCTCTACTTCCAACAGACCCAGGCTGTGAGGATTAAACAGAATACATGGTGGGACAGTGCTCTGAAATGGACTAAGATTCCAGACTGGAAGGAATGATCAGTTTGTTAACGGAATTAGGGATGACTTAGAAGGCCAATGAATTTCTTGGCACTAGGCCTAATTTATCACTGATTTCCATTCTGTAAAAAGCTCTCATTTCCTTGTTAATCAACGTGACCATACTAAGTATTTGCAAAGGAAAACATCATAAGTATTAATAAATATCCCCCTGCCTATACTTTATCTAAGATTTTTAATCCTTTAAAGTCTTATATTTCAAGGTTTACAAACCACTTTCACATGTGATACTTAAAATAATTAGGCTGGCCAGGAAGGGACTTCGATCCCCATTTAGAGAAGAGGAAACAGACTAAGAAAGTTTCACTGATTTTCCCAGGGACACTCAGCTTATTAAAATGTAGGCCACCCATTCTCATTTACAGTTCTTTCTGTCATTTCACCTCTCTTCAACCAACACACCATGTTTCTCCCTCTCTAAATTTTCTTCCTTCCAAACATTGCAAATATAGTTCTTGAATCAGTACAGGAATGGTTATGGTATGATTTTCATGGGAATAAACTATTTTCACTTGCTGAATGAGTGAAGCAGGAAAAACAGATACAGGTTTAGCTCACTTCATTAATGGACTCTCCACAGAGAAGAGCAAGATGCTATAGAATGGATATGTACCTCCAGCCTTGTATTATCCTGTAGAGTTGTCATCATCTATTTATTTGTCTATTTCTCTCTTCAGACTCTAAATAAACTGAAGAGACTTTCCTTATTTATCTCTGAATCCCTGGCTCTAATCTCCAGCAGTACCTGTTACTTTCTAGAAACTTAAAAATGGAATAATGAATGAAGATTTTGAACCCACAGACATGTGCATTATAAGTTAAGCTGAATTACTTGTAAAATCATCAATGACAGCTCAAAAACAGTGAAATGATTATGGCTAACCTGACACTGGACATTCTTTCAGGTTCCTGAAACTATAAGTTTGGTACCTATTATATCAAGGGTAGAGCCTAAATGTTAGACTCACTGGTTATTTCTAAAAATCCAGTTATCAAAAGTTTTAAGCAGAGAAATTTGAAGATAGTTGTATCTGGTATTTATATCATAGTCATATCATAAGACTATGAAAATAGAGATGAATTCACAAATGGAAAGTAACTACCAAGTCCTAACTAAGACTGTCTTGCTTTGCTAGAATGTAAGTCTCTGGAATTTCCGGCGGAGATGTTTAGAAAAGATTCTCTTTCATCTGGATAGAAGTGGTATGTGGGAGTGAGTTGAAAAGCTGGATTTAAGACTGGTTTGCTAATTTCTTTAGTGGCAGGATTTCAAACGATGAACTGCGTCTCAGAGTCTGTTTTAGAGGAAGTGGGACAGCTTGTGAAAGAAAGAGTTCATGTTAAGCTAAAACAATCCAGAGAATCTACCTACCTGCCTGGTAACCTGGGATGAAACCTGCATATTTTCCAAGTATGATGCCTCAGTTCAGACCTTGGTCATCTCTTCAACTATGGTATTAGCCTCTTAGTAGATTTCCTAACTTGCAGTCCCTTATTATAAAATTCATTTATCCAGTCATTCACTTACACATTTGTAAATCATTTATGCTCACCTACTATATCTTAAGCTTTGTGTTAGGAAATGGAAACAGTAAGTAAGAAGTTGTTTCCTTCTCTCACTAGTTGCTGGAAACAGATGTATAAGATTGGAAAGGAAGGCAATATGAGGGCCTATTATGGATTAGTTATTTTATAATATGCTGTTTCTTTTCATCCTCACACTACTACAATTATTATTTCCACTTCACTATGGGAAAACCAAGACTTGACTTGGTTACATAAGTAACCAAGTCGTGGTTATACTACTTGCCTGTAGTGTCTAGCTTGTATGGGACTGAACAGGCTTTAATACTTTGGTCTGTCTATCAGTTTGTAAAGCCTATATTCTTTCCACTAAACTAATGGTCCTCAAATTTTAAGAGAAACAGGAATCACTTGTGAAGACCCAGATTCTCTGGCCCATCTGCAGAGATTCTGATTCAGTAGGTCTAGCATGGAAACTCAAAAGTCTGTACTGTTAACAAACATGTGCTCAGGATCACATTTTGAAAAGCAATACAACTCAAAAAGAAAAAAATGATAAAATTATAACTCCAAAATAAGTATTATCATAAAGATATGAACAAAATGATTAGCAAATAGCATAGACATCAGAATTAATTTCCTAAATAACAAATCTAATTAGGTCAATGTCCTGCTTAAAAGAAGAGATGAATACTCACTCTGCCCACAGTTCAAGGTTCAAATGCTACAGCAGAACATAAAAGCACAGTGTGGTCCTAAAGCACATTTTTAGTCTCTTCTTTTCTCTTTTCAAACTGTTCATGCTGTTCATGGGGTTCTCAAGGCAAGAATGTTTAACTCGTTTGCTACTCCTTTCTCCAGTGAACCATGTTTTGTCAGAACTCTCCACTATGACCCATCTGTCTTGGGTGGCCCTATACTGCATGGCCCAGTTCCACTGAGTTAGACAAGGCTGTGATCCATGTGATCAGTTTGGTACAAGATGGTGGAGTAGAAGGACGTGTGCTCTTCTTCTCCTGTGAGTGTCTGGAGTCACTGGTGGAGGCATGGGTCAACAGTGGCTGCTGGGTCAGGGGCACTAACTACAACTGTCCTGGGATCCATGGTGTGCTGGTCAAGACACTTGCTCCTTGGAAGAAAAGCTATGACCAACCTAGACAGCATATTAAAAAGCAGAGACATTACTTTGCCAGCAAAGATCTGTCTAGTCAAAGCTATGGTTTTTCCAGTAGTCATGTATGGATGTGAGAGTTGGACTATGAAGAAAGCTGAGCACCGAAGAACTGATGCTTTTGAACTATGGTGTTGGAGAAGACTCTTGAGAGTCCCTTGGACTGCAAAGAGATCAAATCAGTCAATCCTAAAGGAAATCAGTCCTGAATATTGTCATTGGAAGGACTGATGCTGAAGCTGCAATACTTTTGCCAAGTGGTGTGAGGAACTGACTCATTAGAAAAGACTCTGACACTGGGAAAGATTGCAGGCAGGAGGAGAAGGGGAAGACAAAGGACGAGATGGTTGGAGGGCATCACCAACTCAATGGACGTGAGTTTGAGGAAGCTCCTGGAGATGGTGAAGGACAGGGAAGCCTGGTGTGTTGCAGTCCACAGGGCTGCAAAGAGCTGGAAACAACCGAGTGACTGAACGACAACAACAACCTTCCCCTTTCCTCTACTAATACCGCCTTCTTGTCTTACGGAACTACTTTACATTTCCCACACGTCTCAAGTCATTTGATAATCTCCAAGCTGTAACACATTTCCACATTTTTTCAATGTACTTCTTCCTTAATCCAAATAATTACTTCCTACTTGTTCTTTAAAACTCAATTTATATATTGAATAATATATAAATAAATATATATATTATTGAAAATATTTCAAAACTACTTACTAGATACCAGGTACCAATCCAAACACTTTACATGTATCAACTGATTTAATCCTATCAAGTAACTAACAACTACTAATTGAGGAAACTGAGGCACAAAGTGATTGAAAGAGTTTTCTGAAGGTTATACAACTGCTAAATGGCAGAGCTAGGGCTTGAATTCAGGCTACATGGCACTTCATATGAACATAAAGTAAAATAATTATTTTTAATGTGTGTTCCTATGAATTTTAACACATGTATAGATTCATGTAACAACCACTGAAATAGGATACAGAACAGCTCCATCATTCCACAAATATCCTTGATGCTATCCCTTTGTTGTCATCCTCTCTCTTGAGTCCTAATTCTCAGCAACAACTGATTGGTTCCCTGTCCCAGAGTTTTGTCTTTGCAAAAATATAAAATGGAACTCTATAGTACGTAACCTTTAGAAACCTTTTTTCTTACACTAAGCAGAATGCCTTTGTAATACATCCATGTTGCTGTACGTATCAGTAGTTTTTATTTTTTTAGTTTTTATTTTCTAAATTTCTAAGTAGTATTCCACAGCATGGATGTAAGCAGTATATTTATTCACTCACCCACTGAAGTGAACTGAAGGATAATGAAGGTCCTATTTGTTTCAGCTTTGACAATTATGAATAGAGTTTTTATGAACATGTACAGTTTTGCTGTTAACGTAAGTTTTCATTTTTCTAGGGATAAGACTGCTGGGTCGTATGTTAAGTATATGTTTACCTTCCTGGGAAACCATCACCAACTGCTTTTCTGAACGGCAGAACCATCTTGTATTCCCAGGAGCAATGAATGAGAGTTCGTTGTTCTTCATCAGGCACCTCAGTGTTCTCTCTTTAACTTACGGGTAATAAGCAGCCCTAGTCCAAGTCCCCAAAACTATAAGTATTTTACCACATAAACAGTAAATTGCTTCAATAAGACAATGTGTGAAAGTCGCTAAGTCATGTCTTACTCTTTGGAAACCCATGGACTATACAGTCCATGGAATTCTCCAGGTCAGAATACTGCAGTGGGTAGCTGTTCCCTTCTCCAGGGGATCTTCCCAACCCAGGGATCGAACCCAGGTCTCCTGCACTGCAGGCAGATTCTTTACCAGCTGAACCCCAAGGGAAGCCCAAGAATACTGGAGTGTGTAGCCTATCCCTTCTCCAGTGGATCTTCTCGACCCAGGAATCGAACTGGGGTCTCCTGCATTGCAGGCAGATTCTTTACCAGCTGAGCCACCAGGGAAGCCCAAAAAAATGGGTACAACTGGAAATTCCAAAAGGAAATCCTCTATTAAAATAGTTTTCTCTAATTTGTTTTTTTCCTAGGATATTTTTCTACATATGTCCAGACATGAACACACACACAAACACCCCAAACAACAACAAAAATTTATAAGTGTGGAGTGCAGAGGACCATTTATCTTTGTGGTATCTACTGCTAGTGTACTTTATGGTAAAAATGGTCTGCAAAGACAAGATGAGTATAATAGGATAGGGGAGGTGTACATGGCTATTGTTAGAGTGAAATATTTAATCTGAAATTAGAATCATTCTGCCCAATTAACCAAGCAGCCCTCATTTACTTATAAAGTGTGTCTCTTTTGGCTGATGATGTAGTCTTCTGATTTAGCCATCTACTAGATAAGTACCCTTCTGCAAGACACTGCCCTATAAGTCTACCTGCTACAATGTTGCTTTTTCCTTTTTTAAAGTTTCAACTTAAAAGAATTTTCCCTGATAGGCAGATTTAACATCCTACATCTATCTCCATCTCGGAATTATATAATTATACTGGGATCCTTTTGCCAGCATGTCACCAAACATCTAAAGGATTGTGTCATCCTTATATCTATCTACTGGTGCTTAGCACAAATGTGGGTATATGCTGCTGCTGCTAAGTCACTTCAGTCGTGTCCGACCCTGTGTGACCCCATAGACGGCAGCCCACCAGGCTCCCCTGTCCCTGGGATTCTCAAGGCAGGAACGCTGGAGTGGGGTGCCATTTCCTTTTCCAATGTGTGAAAGTGAAAAGTGAAAGTGAAGTCGCTCAGTCGTGTCCGACTCCTAGCAACCCGATGGGACTGCAGCCTACCAGGCTCCTCCATCCATGGGATTTTCCAGGCAAGAGTACTGCAGTGGGGTGCCATTGCCTTCTCCAATGCGAGTATATAGTAGGTCCTTAATAAAAATGTGTTGATTTAGGGGCCAAACTAATGAATTAATGGTGGTTTACCTGGTGAACATCTATACGTCATGTTTTAAGATTCAAATGTTTCTGCCTCTAAGAATTCTTTGTGTCACCTCTGCACTGTGTGTGTGTGTGTGTGTGTGTGTGTGTGTGTGTGTGTGTGAAGCTGCTTCAGTTGTATCTGACTCTTTGCGACCCTCTGGACTGTAAGTCCACCAGGCTCCTCTGCCCATGGGATACTTCAGGCAAGAATACTGGAGTGGGTTCCATGCTCTCCTCCAGGGGGATCTTCCCAACCCAGGGATTGAACCCACATTGAGTACATCTCCCGCATTGGCAGGAGGGTTCTTTATCACTGATGCCACCTGGGAAGCCCTCTGTATTATGTACTTATTGTCACTGCTGTTTTACATACTATACCGTAATTACTGTTTGCTGGCAGAAGTAACTGAATAGTGTAACTGGAGTTAAGGCAAATTTGTAACTATAAGAAAGGTACTCCCCCCATGAGAGGAACAAAAATCAGAAAAAAGTAATTTTGAAAGGCAAAGGTGACTTGTTGAAAATACTAATGGTAGGCAATTTAATTTTCCCTCCTGCTATTCTTTCTACATAAATTCTCTGTTTTATCTAAAATGACTAACATGCCTTCAACTTCTTTACACTATGCCTTTGGTCATATTTTCTCCACACTGTAATGCTCTCTCCTCTTATTTCTGAACACGCAAGCTGCTTTGTCCTTTCCAGTTTCAGATCCAATCTCACATCTTCAGAGAAGTCTCTTGTGACTACACATTTCACTCTTTCTGAATTCTTTCAGGTCATATAACAAACTGTTTACTTTTGTAAGGATGTGCTTTAGCTTTCAAACTGTAGGAACTAAGTCCCTTAAAGAAAAGTACTGTCCCTCACGATTTTATTTTTAAAACCTCTCCAAAACCAAACAGTGATAGGCCCTCAATCTGGTAGCATAAAACTTCAAGGTAAAGGAAGAACGCACATGTACTTTCAGCTCCTAAATTCCTTCTCACAAACACAGCCATATATTTCCTACTGGGAAAGAACAATTTGTGAAGGATATGACTATCTCTAAAGATAGGGATTTAGGTATCATTTAAGATATGAACAGTTTCTTCTGAATCTTTTGAAACTTTTTGGTGCCTGTCAAGCTTATGACATTGGGAAAATCTTAACAGCCACTTGAGAAAGACTTTGGAAGTAGTAGAAGGCTTTAATTTTTATTTAGAGAACACTAAGAAAGCTACTTTGAAAACAATGCTACATAAAAGAAAATATAATAACTAGATATACTTCCCCCAAAGCTAGCTAACATTGAATAACTAGAAAAATAAACATACTTTGTTAGACTCTACTGCTACTAAAAACAAAAACTGGACAGGTTGGGCCAGTTGTTTAAAAATTAGTGCCTTTATAGTAATAAATGTTGACAGCCCAAATCAAAAAAAGAATGCATTACTGAGATATCATCAATTGTGTTCTGTCATTATAAGGCAGCTCCACCCAGTCTGAGCTTGTCAAAAAGTGTTACTGTAATCCATGAAGAAGTCTCCACCTCAGGCAAAGGAAGGAAAAATGTGATGGGCTGGCTCTGAACAGGTGTGTTGAATTGTAACGCCAATGTTGAGTCATAAATCTCTTTACATTAGCTTCACAAATGACAAATTATTAACTTCTACACTGAGGTGTCAAGCATGAATGAACAGATCTGTCAGTAGGCACTTTTAAGAGCAACAAATGTAAATAAACAGGGTGTGGATATATCTTTTTAACAGTGAGCATTATTCCATGTTCAAGACAAATGTTTTTATCCTGCTCAAGTGAATATGATATTTGGGAATCTCTGAGTGTCTGACCTATTCTTTGGGTCAGTCCACTGATTCTCCACAATCTTGATAAGAAAACTGCTTCAGTTTACCCCCTGCATCTTTAATGTGAATGTAACTCAGCTTTACAAGGGATGATGAGTGTATGAAAAGCAAGTAAGTGTGTATTCTGGTTTTGACACAGCTGTGTGACTTTGGGCAAATTATTTAACTTCTATAAGCCTCACTTTCTTCCTCAATAAAACAGGGATAATAAGTAAGTATCTCATAAGATTACCATGAAAGCTAAAAGAGAATATTTACAGAAATTATCTAACAGACACTCAACACATGCTTGTTCCCTTCTTGAAGGTACTTCAACTGACACCCTTGCTTCCCTAATAGGTAGAAGTTAGGAATTTAATCTAGAGTAATAAACTGCTCAGGATGAAAGTTCATGAAGGTGAAGATTGAATCTTTTCCACTCTATGTCAATCCCCAGGAGTGTCAGCAAGTATTAAGCCCAAGAATCAAGATTGCCAGTCCACAGAATTCTGTATTCCATGCACTCAAAAGTACTAAACATGCTTGTGTATTGTTTTCTTTTACAAAACATTATTACAGTATTTCTTTTTTAAAATATTATTCATCAGAGGGATTGATGCTGAAGCTCCAATACTCTGGCCATCTGCTGCAAAGAACTGACTCACTAGAAAAGACCCTGATGCTGGGCAAGAAGGCAGGCAGGAGGAGAAGGGGACAACAGAGGATGAGATGGTTGGATGGCATCACCAACTCAATGGACATGAGTTTAAGCAAGCTTTAGGAGTTGGTGATGGACAGGGAAGCCTGGTGTGCTGCAGTCCATGGGGTGGCAAAGAGTCGGACACGACTGAGCAACTGACTGAACTGACAGCAAGATATATATAATATATAATTTACTATTTTAAGTATTCACTTTAATGGCATTAAGTATATTCACAATGCTTTGCAAACCATCACCACTATTTAGTTCCATAACCTTTTCATCACCCTAAACAGAAACTCTATACTCATTAAGCATTAAGTCCCTAATCCACCCCATACCTCCACTCCCTGGGACTCTGATCTACTTTCTGTTCTTAGGAATTTGCCTATTCAAGATATGTAAGTAGAATCATATAATATTTGACTTTTTGTATCTGGCATTTTTCATTTCAAGATCTATAAGGTTCATCAATGCTGCAGCATGTATCAACACTTCAATCTTTATTGCTGCTGTTGTTCAGTCGCTAAGTTGTATCCAACCCTGTGTGACACCATGGTCTATAGCATGCCAAACCTTCCTGTCCCTCAGTATCTCTCAGGGTTTGCCCAAGTTCATGTCCATTGAGTCAGTGATGCTATAGAACCATCTCATCCTTGGCCACCCTTGTTTCCTTCTGCCTTTAATCTTTCCCAGCATCAGGGTTTTTCCCAATGTGTCAACCGTTTGCATCAGGTGGCCAAAGCACTGGAGCTTCAGCTTCAGCATCAGTTCCTCCAATGAATATTCAGGGTTGATTTCCTTTAGGACTGACTAGCTTGATTTTGCATTCCAAGCGACTCTCAAGAGTCTTCAGGACCACAATTTGAAAATATCAATTCTTCGATCTTTACTATGACTAAATACTAATCCATATAATGCATATAGCACATCTTGTTTATCCATTCATCTGTTACTGGACATTTGGATTGCTTCCACCTTTAAGCTTTTGTGAATAATGCTGCAATGAACATTCATGTACAAGTTCTGAGTCCCTGTTTTTAATGCCTAGAAATGGATTGCTGAGTAAAGTGATAATTCGGTTTAACTTTTTGAGGAGCTGCCAAACCATTTTCCATGTACCATTTTACATTCTCACCAGCAATGTACAAGGTTCTGATTTCTCTACATCCTTGTTGACAAGTGTTATTTTCCATTCTTTCAGGTTACAGATATCCTAGTGGATGTGAGATGGTATCTCATGGTGGTTTTTATTTGCATTTCTCTAATGACTAATGATGTTGAGCAATTTTTCCTGTGTTCATTGGCCATTTGTATATTTTCTTTGGAGAAATGTCTATTTAAGGCCTTTGTCCATTTTGAATTGTGCTGTTTGGCTTTTCATTGTTGAGTTGTGAGAAGTCTTTATGTTCTGGATATTAAACCCTTACCATATATGATTTGTAAGTATTTTCTTCCATTCCATACGCTGTCTTTTCACTCTCTTGATAGTATTCTTTGATGCACAAACGTTTTCAATTTTTATGAAGTTGAAACTTACCTATTTCCTTGTTTTCTGTGCTTTTCATGTCAGATTCAAGAAACCATTACCAAATTCAAAGTCATAGTGATTTCCCTCTATGTTTTATTCTAGGGGTTTTATAGTTTTAACTCTTAAATTTAGCTCTTCGATCAATTTGGAGTTAAGTTTTGTATATGGTATTAGGTAAGGGTTCAACTTCATTCTTTTGCATCTGGGTATCCAGTTTTCCGGCACCATTTGTTGAACAGACTCCTCCTTCCCAATGAATGGTTGTGGGCCCTTGTTGAAAAACATTTGACCATACATATGAGGAATACTGGGCTCTCTTTTCTGTTCTGTTGGTCCATATTATTATGCTAGTGCTATACTGTTTTGAAACTGTAAGTCTGCAGGAGTTTTAAAATTAAGAAGTGTGACTCCTCCAACTCTGGTGTTCTTTTTCAAGACTGTCTCAGTGATTTGGGGCTCTCTGAAATTCTGCATGAATTTTAGAATAGATTTTTCTATTTCTGAAAAAATCACCTTTGGGATTTTGATAAGGACTGTACTGCATTCGCAGACCACTTCGAAGTGTTATCTAAAAATCATTTACTCTTCCAATTTCATGAACAGGAGAGGTATTTACATTTATTTAGGTCTTCTAAATTTCTTTCAGCAATATTTTTAGTTTTCAGAGTAACAAGGCCTAGGCCTCCTTGGTTACATTTATTTCCAAGTATTTTATTATTCCTAATGTTATTGTAAATAGAATTGCTTTCTAAATTTCCTTTTCAGATTCTTTGTTGCTAATTTATAGAACTGCAACTGATTTTTAATTTTATGTCTGGCAACTTTGTCAAATCTGTTTATTAGTTCTAATAGTACATGATGTGTGTGTGTGTGTGTGTGTGCGCGTGTGTAATCTTCAGGGTTTTCTACACAGAAGATCATGTCATCTGTGAACAGAGATAATTTTGATTCCTTTCAATTTGAATGCCTCCTGTTTTTCTTGCCTAACTGCCCTGTATAGAACTACTACTACTGAAAAGCAGTGGTGAAAGTAGGGATCTTTGTCTTGTTCCTGATCTTAGGGGAAAAGCTTTTCAATGTTTCACAACTGAGTATAAATGTCAGCTGTGGGTTTCTCAAGTATGGCCTATATAATGTTGAGGAAGTTCCCTTGTATAAGTATTTTTGTTTTTATCATGAAAGACTGTTGGACTTTCTTAAATACTTTTTCTTCATCAATTGAGTCTCATCAGTACCATATTTACAGATTATGGCGTATAATAGTATGAATGCACAATATTTGAGGGCATATTTCCAGTTCATTTTTTATCTTAATTTGTGCAGCTCATAGTTCACTGGCAAAGAAATTGACTTTAATTCTTTTAAATACTGAGTTTATGATACTGGCCCATGTGTAAACCATCAACATTAGGAAAATTTCTAAGATCATAATTTTTAGATAATAAAAATAAGCCATAATATTTAATTAAAACTAGTAATAGTTTATTGTCAGTTAAAAGGTAATTGATATTGTTTGCAATATTTCACCAAAGTTATTTATATCCAGTTTGATGACTCCTGGGGCAGCTGTAGTGTAGCTTTCATATCCCATTTCTTTTCTTTATTTCTAATAACTTAAGAATAGACATTATATTAAGAATAGAATCTAACTGTTGCTGTTCAGTCACCAAAGTCATGTCAGACTCTTTGCAACCCTATGGACTGTAGCACACCAGGCCTTCCTGGCATTTTAGAATCTAATGCTTATTGACTTTTTCAGGTATATCTAAATATTTGGATCAAATAAAGACTCAAATTATAAAGATATTTCTCAAACAGGGCTACTTCCCCTCCACCCCATAACAAGTGTCAAGTGGGATCTTAGTTCCCTGACCATAGATTGAACCTGTACACCCTTCAGTGGAAATGTGGAGCCTTAACCACTGGACTGCCAGGAAAATCCTCATACATGGCTACTTCAAGTTAGGTCAGACTTGAGTCAATCAGTTTATCACATTTAAAAGATAAAGAGTTGACTGTTTGCCCTTGGGAAACAGTGATAAGTAGATTCCTACTTCATTCTTTGGTTGCTCTTGCCCTAAAAAGTATTTCTTCATGTCCTGCTGAAGCTTTTATTAGGTATTTGAAATATCCTCTACTATACATAATCAATTTCACTAAAGAACGAAGAAAATGATCAAATTTTTGGAAAGAATCAAACTCTTGGTAATTAAAGCCATGTGCACCACAGCTCATTTTTTCTGAAGAAATCTTGAAACTTTATTTTTAAAATTAAAAATTATATTTTTAGCTCTGAAAAATAGCTTTAGGCTGCTCAAGAATATACTGCTGATTTCTGAAATCTCAACAAGACCCTTACATTTTTACCTGTATTATTAGTGTCATGAAAAGTTTTTATGACATGCCTCATTACAAAAACCTATGCTCATACCTTTCCCTTAGAGCTGAGGATTGTGTACTTTATTGTGCAGTAGAATCAGCTACTGGGCTTATTAAAACTGATTACTGGGTCCCACCCTCTTAATTCTGATTCAGTAGGTCTGGGGCTGGGGCTTGAGAAACTACATTTCTAGTAAGCTCCCAGGTCACACTCTGAGATCATTGACTCAGTAACCTGTATATTTGTTTGAGAAGGAACGACTTAGACTCTTTTCCATTATTTACACAGTCTACCAGAAAGATATCTACTTAAAGCTGCCTAAAATATTAACAATTTTCATTATTTTCTTCAATACCATAACAAGATTTGAGGAGAATATTATTATTAGCTAATCATTTCAGTAAAGCAGTGTTTAAACTGACATGCAGTTGCAATCCTTTCATTCCAATAGTCATAATCTTTCTTGCTGTACTTAGTTTTTTTTTAAATAGCTTGAGATATCATTCATTCATATCATACAATTCACACATTTAAAGTATCCAAGTGAATGTTTTTTGATATATTCATAGATACATGCAACCAAATTTATTAAGATATAAATCATATATAACATATACTTCATACATTTAAAGTGTACAAGTCATAGATGTGTGCACCAACAACATAATCAAATTTAGAACATTTTCATCACATCAAAAAAGAACCACATACCCTTTGGTTATCACTCTCCTATCTTCTAAAATCACTCATTCCCCACACCTAACCATAGGCAAGCACATTCTAATTTCTGTCTCTACAAAGTTTCCTATTCTGGACTTTTAAATGAGTGGAGCCATATAATATGGGGTCTTGTATAATGAATTCATTTAGCATAATGCTTTCAAAATTTATCTGATATTACAGCATGTATCAGAATTTCATTCCTTTTGGACTTCACTGGTGGTCCAGTGGTTCAGACTCTGCATTTCCACTGCAGGAGGCAAAGGTTCAACCCCTGCTAGGAGAGCTAAGACGTCACATGTCTTGGGGCATGGCCAAAAAAAAAGAATTTCCCTCCTTTTTGTGGTTGAACTACATTTTATTGTCTGTATATACCACATACTGCTAACTCATTCACCCCTTGATGAATATTTGGGTCGTTTTCATGTTCGGGCTATTATGAGTAATGTTGCTATAAACATTCATGTACAAATTTTTATATGGACACATCTTTTCACTTCACTTAGGTATACAGCTAGGTATATAACTATGTTTAATCACTTGTGGAATTGTAGACTGTTTTCCAAAGCAGCTTCACTATCTTATATTCCTACTAGCAGTCTATGAAGGTTCAAATTTCTCCATATCCTGACCAACACTTGTTATCTAACTTTTTGATTCTAGCCACTGTAGTTGGTGTGAAGTGGTATCTCATTGTTTTGAATTGCATTTGCTTGATGACCAATGATGTGGAACATCTTTTCACGTGCTTATTGGCCATCTGCTTTTTTTCCTTGGAGAAATTTCCCACAATTTTTAATGGGTGCAATTTGTCTTTTTTTATTATTGAGTTGTTGGTGGTCTTTTATATATTCTAGAGACAAGTCCCTTATCAAATATATGATTTGCAAAGATTTTCTCTCAATCCGAGGGTTGCCTTTTCACTTTCTGGATGGTGTTCTTTGAAGTAATGTTATTTGGTTATCAATAATGATTCTACCTTATCTTTTGAACTCTAACTTAGAGCTTACAAAATAATTATTGACTAAGTTAAAACATCTCTGGTAATATACATGTCTCACTAATGAACTGAATGAAAAGTGATGACTATTTCTATCTCATATGTGTGTGTGTGTGTATATATATATATATATGTATATGTATACAGTTACATATATATAACAATATACCAAGAATCAATTCTTACTTTGCACTCAATAGTGGTTTATCTAACTGCAAACCAAGATAGTGATAGCCATATATAGAGTCATATTCTTGGACTGTTGAAAAAGTGTGTTTGCTATGACCAGTGCATTCTCTTGGCAAAACTCTGTTAGCCTTTGCCCTGTTTCATTTTGTACTCCAAGGCCAAACTTGCCTGTTACTCCAGGTTATCTCTTGACTTCCTACTTTTGTATTCCAATCCCCTATGATGAAAAGGACATCTTTTTTTTTGTTGTTGTTGTTAGTTCTAGAAGGTCTTGTAGCTCTTCATAGAACCAGTCAACTTCAGCTTCTTTGGCATCAGTGATTGGAGCACAGACTTAGATTACTGTGACGTTGAATGGTTTGCCTTGGAAACAAACTGAGATCACTCATTCATCTTTGAGGCTGCACCCAAAATGCACTGCATTTTGGACTTTTCTGTTGACTAAGAGGGCTACTCCATGTCTTCTAAGGGATTCTTGCCCACAGTAGTAGATATAATGGTCATCTGAGTTAAATTTGCCCATTCCTGCCCATATTAGTTCACTAGTTCTACTATGTTGATGTTCAATCTTGCTATCTCCTGCTTGACCATGTCTAATTTACATTGATCATGGATCTAACATTCCAAGTTTCTATATAATGTTGTTCTTTACAGCACTGAACTTTACTTTCACCACTGGACACATCCACAACTGAGCACTGTTCCCACTTTGGCCCAGCCACTTCATTCTTTCTGGGGAGCTCATGGGGAGCTCATCTTCCAGTGTCATATCTCTGTGCCTTTTCATACTGTTCATGGGGTTCTCCAGGAAAGAATACGGAGTGGGTTGCAATTTCCATTTCCAATGGACCACTTTTTATCAGAACTCTTCATTATGACCTATTCATCTTGGGTAGCCCTGCATATCACAGCTCATAGATTCACTGAGTTACACAAGCCCCTTTGCCACAACAAGGTTGTGATCCATGAAAAGAAAATCAGATTGATTGTGTTCTTTGTAGCCGAAGATAGAGAAGCTCTATAACAGACCAGGTGCTGACAAGCTCAGATCATGAGCTCCTTATTGCAAAATTCAGGCTTAAACTGAAGAAAATAGGGAAAACCACTAGGCCATTCAGGTATGGTCTTATTAAAATCCTTTATACAATGGAGGTGACAAATAGATTCAAGGGATTAGATCTGATAGACAGAGTGCCTGAAGAATTATGGACAGAGGTTCATAACACTGTACAGGAGGTAGTGGCAAAAACCATCCCAAAGAAAAAGAAATGCAAGGTGTCTGAGGAGGCTTCACAAATAGTTGAAGATAGAAAAGAAGCTAAAGGCAAGAGAGAAAGGGAAAGATATACCCAACTGAATGCAGAGTTCCAGAGAATAGCAAGAAACAAGAAGGTCTTCTTAGGTGAATAATGCAAAGAAATTGAGGGAAAAACAGAATGGGAAAGACTAGACATGTCTTAAAAAAAAGACTGGAGCTATCAAAGGAATATTTCATGCAAGGATGGGCATGATAAAGGACAGAAATGGTAAGGACCTAACAGAAGCAGAAGAGATTAAGAAAAGGTGGCAAGAATACACTGAAAACTATACAAGAAAGGTCTTAATGACCTGTATAACCATGATAATGTGATCACTCATCTAGAGTCAGACATTCTGGAGTGTGAAGTCAATTGGGCCTTAGGAAGCATTACTATGAACAAAGCTAGTGGAGGTGATGGAATTCCAGTTGAGCTATTTCAAATTCTAAAAGATGATGCCATTAAAGTGCTATACTCAGTATGTCAACAAATTTGGAAAATTCAGCAGCGCCCACAGGATTGGAAAAGGTCAGTTTTCATCACAATCCCAACGAAGGGCAATGCCAAAGAATGTTTAAACTACTGAACAATCATGGTCATTTCACATACTAGCAGGTTATGCTCAAAATCTTTTAAGTGAGGCTTCAACAATACATGAAGTAAGAAATTCCAGATGTACAAGCTGGGATTCAAAGAGGCTGAGGTCAAACTGCCAACATTCAGTGGATCATGCAGAAAGCAAGGGAGTTCCCCATAACCATCTACTTCTGCTTCATTGACTACGCTAAAGCCCATGCCTGTGTGGATGACAAAAAACTGGAAAATTCTTAAAGAGATGGGAGTACCAGACCACCTTACCTGTTTCCAAAGAAACCTGTATGAGGGTCAAGAAGCAACAGTTAGAACCAAACATGGAACAACTGACTGGCTCAAAATTGGGAAAGGTTGTGTATTGTCATCAAATTTATTTAACTTATTTGCAGATAACATCATGCAAAATGCCAGGCTGGATGAATCACAAGCTGGAATCAAGACTGCTAGGAGAAACATTAACAATCTCAGATATGTGGATGATACCACTCTAAAGCCAGAAAGTGAAGAGGAACTAAAGAACCTCTTGATCAGTGTCAAAGAGAAGAGTGAAAAATCTGGCTTGAAACTGAACATTAAAAAAAAAAAAAAAAAAAAAACAACTATGATCATGGCATCTGTTACCATTACTTCATGGCAAAGATAGGGGGGAAAGTGGAAGCAGTGACAGATTTTATTTTCTTTGGCTCCCAAATCACTGCAGATGGTGACTCCAGACATGAATTTAAAAGATGCTTGCTCCTTGGAAGAAAAGCTTTGACAAACCTATACAGAGTATTAAAAAACAGAGACATCACTTTGCTGACAAGGTCCATACAGTTAAAGCTATGGTTTTTCCAGCAGTCATGTACAAATGTGAGAGCTGGACCATAAAGAAGGCTGCGCACTGAAGAACTGATGCTTTCTAACTGTGGTGCTGAAGAAGACTACCGAGAGTCCCTTGGACTGCAAGGAGATCAAGGCAGTCAATCCGAAAGGAAATCAACCCTGAATATTCATTGGAAGGACTGATGTTGAAGCTGAAGCTCCAATACTTCAGCTGTCTGATGTGAAGAGCCAACTCACTGGAAAAGACCCTGATGCTGGGAAAGACTGAGGGCAAGAGGAGAAGGGGGCAGCAGCAGATGAGATGGTTAGATAGCATCATCAACTCAACAGACATCAATTTGAGCAAACTCTGGGAGATAGTGGAGGACAGACGAGTCTGGCATGCTGCAGTCCATGGGTCGAAAAGAGTCGGGCACAACTTAGGGACTGAAAAACAACAAAGCAAGACAGTGAGCACAGTGTGGTCACCGCTCTTCTACAGATCATCCTATTGCCATTGCATGCCATCCAACAGTGCCATTTGATGAAGCTACTTCCTTCAGAACTCATTCTGCTTTATTGTTTGGGCTTTTCTTTTTCTTACTGTTAATTTTGTAGTAGCTGGATTTACAAGTTTCTTGGCAACAGTAGAATTTGAATCAATTTTTACCTCAAAGACTGCCATTTGTAAGCAATTTCTCCTCTGTGGTTTGGTTACTTTTCTAAGGTAAGCAATATGATTTTTAAAAAATGTGTTAATGGTAAGTATTACTTTTTCTTTTGTCCTGAAAAAAATCTATTGCTTTAACAGAGTGGCAGGTCACTGGACTTTACTTAAAAATGAAACAAAAACTTTGAAGGCTTTGTGCTTTTATTAAAAATTTTATAACAGAGAAACAGTGGCATCAGGGTAAACAGATTGTTTCCTATACAATCTATAGTCATATATTTACTTTTCAGTCAAAAGTTCCTTTTATCGAGGCCAGTATGAAATCAGTATCAAGAGTCAGTTCCCTTGCATTTTCTATGCTAGCATTAGAGTTCTCTCAATTATGTTTACACTGATGTTGAACTAGTTTCAACTGTCCATACTGATTTACAGCATTTTTAAATAGTTATTTTTATTTTATTTTTTTATTTTTGGCTAAATTGGGCCTTTGTTATGGCACATGGGATATTTGGTGTGGCATGCAAGATCTTTCATTGCAGCAGATGTGCTTCTCTCTACCTGTGGTGTATGGACTCCAGAGTCTGTGGGCTTCACAGCTGCAGCATGTGGGAACTTAATTCCCTGACCAGGGATCAAACCTGTGTTCTCTGCTTTGGAAGGCAGATTCTTCACCAATGGACCACCAGGGAAGTCTCCTGATTTACAGTATTCATTTATAGTATTTTCATCATTATCTTTATGCTTCAATGAATCACAGGTAAGCCATGAAAAGTTCTGGTGAACTAAGAATATAACTAATTTAAGCAAGAAAATATGAACATAAATTTAACAGTCACACATGAATGACACGAAAGTCCAGAAGCTGCAATCACACTGCTGCAGTCAAATGAGTATTTGTCAAGACTAAACAACCAATGCAATCCTTGTAATACACGAGGAATTTAATAAATTGTAAAAGATACGATGAATGAAACAGGATTTGGAAGGATACTGCAATTTTCTTACATTTCAAAATATGAAATAAACGTGAACAAAACTGACTACGTTGCGTGTTCAAACTAGCTGCTTGTAATCCTTGACAGATAGCTGAGTACAACAGTAATCTGGGAAACACAGTGAAAAACACTGCCTTAGAGATTAGAACTATACCTGGCATGTAGAACAAACTTGAAGAATGACTACTATTATTACCTTATTTCTTGTCTCTTCTACCTGCCTCTTAGCTTGCACTGGCAGTATGTAAGAGCCCTTCTGTGTGCTCCACGTCAAGCTGCCTACATAGCATGCCTAGCTCACCCCGGATAGGTGCTCCTGGGGCTTCATCTACCTGACAGCTTCACAGATTTATTGGAAATGCTGGTAAGTCCAAGGACCCTGTCTGTCTTGCTACAGCTGTGTTACTGGTACCCTACATCTGATGCATAGAAAAAGAATATGAAATGAATATACAAGCAACATGACACAAAATAGCATCTGGTGTGATTGGGGACTTAACTATGAAGAAAAGTCACTGGATGAAGAACCCTTTTAAAGTATGTATCCCAAAAAAGGAGCACCTAAATATTCGATTGGCCAACCCAATACATAAAACAAATATTAACAGACTTAAAGGAAGAAATAGATAGTAATATAATAATACACTACTTTATTTGTAGATCTTTTTGTTAATGGTATTAATTTGGTTTTCTAAGTGTTTACTGAGCATCTATGAAAGATACAGCTCCTCACTAGAGCAAAGTACCTCTCTGTCCCTAGGACCGAGCCCAGTGCTGTACCTTTCATAGATGCTCAGTAAACACTTAGAAAATCAAATTAATACCACTAACAAAAATATCTACAAATAAAGCTATGATGAGGTAGTTCTGTCAAAACAGAGGCTCATGTACTTTATACTTCCTGGTTAGAGACAGAACAATTAATGATATAAAGGTTAGTTCATTCTGAGCCACTGAAGAATGAGTCATTAATATATAGTTTGTGCTTGGTTCTATTTAATAAAAGCTTTATAATATAGGCATTTCTGGTTGTACTAATACAATGGAATCATTGAAGTGATGAACGTACGTGAACCAAAGTTAAGTTTAAATAAATTCAGGCCTAGGAAGTCATCCTTCAAACCTGCTCACAAATTCCATTTTAACTGTATGCTTAAGTCTTATTTGAAATTTTAAAGAAGTAAAGCCAAATTCACAATTATAAGAGACAGTGTTTCTTATCACTTACTCAGCAGATACCAAATCATGATCTGTGCATAGTTCAAGAGAAGATTTTAAACTTAGAAATTAGAAAAGCTTTTCTTAGGAATTCTATTTATGACCTGAAAGATAACTTTCATGAAGACACCCTAAAAACAAAGAGAAACCCTTATCTCTTGCAGTTAAATTTCAATAAAAAATTTCAATTATATGGAGTCTTAGACATTTCCTGTAACCTTCATTTTAAATTTTGTGCTCAGTATTAAAGGAATTAAAGTCAATTTCCTTACCAACGAATTATGAGGAACACAAATTAAGATGAAAGAATGAACTGGGAATATGCATGCAAATATTATACATTCATATTATTATACAGCATAATCTGTAAATCTAGTACTAATGAGACTCAAGATTTAAATGGCTGAAGAAGGCATTTAGTGCATTATTGTCAATCAATGCCTCTATTCCAGGATAAATGTACTCTTGAATGGCAACACACCAATTATTACAAATTCCTAACTAAGTACAGTACTTCATAATTTCAAAATGTCAGTGTCAATTTATAAAGTAACAAAATCTTTCTATATATCCAATTACCTTTCCCTCAGAGTAAAGGAAACACTATTAGGAAAAATTACAAACAAAATTTTTTACAGCAACAAAAGGAACCTATTGAGTATTAAAATTCTAGTTATAGCACTCTGAACTTTCATATTTGTTAATGTGGATATATCAGGTTTTATACCACTGTAATTAAGTATTATTTTTTCAAGTCACATTATTTTATATAAGTTCTTTCAATTATTTATTTAGTCATTTAACAAACATTTTTTAAGTAGCTACTAGTAACTGAACTGAACTGAACACTGTGAGAAGTTTGTTATTGTTTAGTTGCTAAGTCGTGTCCAACTCTTTTGTGACCCCCATGGACTGGAGCCCACCAGACTCCTCTTGTGGGATTTCTCACAGAGGAAATGGGAATTTCCCAGGCAAGAATACTGGAATGGGTTGCCATTTCCTTCTCCGGGGGATGTTCCAGGCTCAGGGATCAAACCCATGTCTCCTGTACCGGCAGGCAGGTTCTTTTATCACTGAGCCACCAGGGAAGCCCAAACTGTTACAAGACAGAGTTACAATATGAATATGATATAACCCTTGCTTTTAAACTCAGTCTAACAGAAGACAGAGACAAATAAAGTTAAACACAATATTAAAGGTTATACTGAAATTGTTTACATGTTTCCCATTTGTAATAGCCAAAGGGTATTGTATTGAAAACACTCATTATACCTGGAAACTTTACATTACTGCTCAAAAATCAAACTCTCCTTTATTTGTTCTATGTAACTCTTTCTTTAAAAATTAAAAACAAAGAAAAATTAAAGAATAATTTGATATATGAATTTAGCATCTCAAATTAATATGATAAAATTTGTTTCATATTTTACCTTTAGATTGCTTTTCAAATCCAGAAATTTCTTGACTGATAAAGCACTAATAATTACTTGAGATTAACATAGATCCTACTAGCTGTGCGACCTTGGGTAAATTAACCTTTTTGATTCTCAGTTTTCTCATCTGAAAAGTAGAGATGACAGTACCAATCTGTGTTGGATTATGTTCCATTTGCCCATCCAGTTCCTGATGGCTCAGATACTAAAGAATCTGCCTATAGTGCAGGAGACTCAGGTTCAATCTTTGGGTTGGAAAGATCCCCTGGAGAAAGGAATGGCAACCCACTCCAGTATTCTTGCCTGGAGAATTCCATGGACAGAGGAGTCTGACGGACTACAGATCATGGGGTTGCAAAAAGTTGGACAAGACTGAGCGACTAACACTTTCACTTTTCTTTCACCCATGCTCTACCTGAACTTCCCTGATAGCTCAGCTGGTAAAGACTCTCCCTGTAGTGCAGGACCCAGTCAATTCCTGGGTCAGGAAGATCCACTGGAGAAGGGATAGGCTACCCACTCCAGTATTCTTGGGCTTCCCTTGTGGTTCAGCTGGTAAAAAAAATCCAAATGCAATGTGGGAGACCTGGGTTTGATCCCTCAGTTGGGAAGAGCCCCTGGAGAAGGGAAAGGCTACCCACTCCAGTATTCTGGCCTAGGGAATTACCTGGACTGTATAGTTCATGGGGTCACAAAGAGTCAGACGTGACTGAGCGACTTTCACTTTCACTTCTCACTTTAATGCTCTACCTAGTTGTTTGCCCAGGGAGGTTCTCTTGCCTGCCTTTCAGTTGCTAGTTGGGTTAGGTCAATAGAAGGTACTAGCAGGAGATCATAAGTATAAAAGGGAAGGGAAGCTATTCCTTACTCTCCTCCTTACCAGCTCAAAAGGGCTGACCCTGAAAGAAGCAATCATCTCCACATACTACCCTTCCCTAGGCCTTCAGGCCTAAGGGTGGTAATGGCTCCCTTTAGCCCGAGAGCATACTATCCATTGATGACTCCTATAAACTCTGCCCATATCTTTATAAATAGTCGCCTTATTAAACTCTTCTCAATAATCTAGTTTGAAAGCATCACCTGTTCCAGCCAGAACTCTGAATTATATACAACCTCATGGGATTGTTTTAAGAATCACATGAGATGATAAATGAAAGGTGCTTTGAATAGTGCCAAGTATTAATACATTATAAATATTCAGTAAGTGTTGACTACTATTGTATTATCAATATTGCTGTTATTATTATTCTATTTTATTTGAGGTTCCATGCCCATGTCATCTATATGTTTGAGAGACGCAGAAATTCAGAATTCTGGTGATCTTTTTACTAATTTTCACAGTGATTCAAAAATATGTTCAAATGTAAAATGTGTTTATTGGTAATCAATCTCAAAAAGAGTAACAGGACCTTAAAAGGGAGTGAAATACCCATATACTAGTACTGGACTATATAGCTTCTCCTGTAAGCATGCTTCAGAGTTTGTTTCCTGTAAATTGCAAATTTAGCAAAGTATAACTTCATAAAGTTAAACAAACTGTTGGCTCTTTGGGTCATGAAAAGAATGGAATGAAAGGTAAATTCAGTGGCATAAAAATCCTTGGTTCATGTAGAAATACATCTTCATCAATGCCTTGTTTATCAATCAGGACATAGGCAAACATCACTATTTGACAAATTATCTCATCAAAATCCTATTAAAGGTCCACTTAACCTTTCACCTTACCTCATCCTTTATATCTTCCTGTTGTTGGGCTGTGAAGATCTCCATTGCAGCCATGAGTCTCATCATTAACTCATCCACTGTTGTGTTACCTAGCAACACACCGAGATTGCCAAACTTTACATCAAGGTTAGAAAATGGGAAGCTGCTCTAGAATTTATCAGTATGGAATAACTACAGTCTAAAAAATTACAGACTAGCATGTCAATAAACGAAAAAGGAAAGGGCAACCCACTCCAGTATTCTTGCCTGGAGAATCCTATGGACAGAGGAACCTGGTGGGCTGCTGTCCATGGGGTCGCACAGAGTCGGACATGACTGAAGCGACTCAGCATGCGTGCATGCCAATAAAGACTTTTATGCTTGCATTGGAAAGTTTATTTTCAATAACAAAGTAATGCAGTACACTGGCAGTTGAAATTTCAGAATACTTAGATTTGCGAGAACAGTCTCTTTATAAAGATTTCTTGGCACTATTTAGAACATCCAAGTCACAAGGAAAAAAGTATCTTTCAAATTAGGAAAACATATCTACTTAACAACACTGGCAACAACTACCATTTGTTTGTAAGCCAGTGATTAGGTTAAATGATTAGGTTTATATATATATAATCTCATTTAATCTGTATAACAATTCTATGAAGGCTCATTATGATTTTGATAGTAAAGAGAAGGAAAATGAGGCTTACAGAGCTCAAGTAACCTGACTAAACAAGGTCAAGTTGGTTAAGTTATAGGACCAGGATTTGAAACCATATGAGTCTGACTCAAAAGCCTGTCTTCTTTGCCACTTTAGCACACTGTTTACTTAGAATTATCTCCTATTACTAAAATTTCTTTAGTGAAACAAATGGTAATTCAGTTTCTGGGGGAAAAAAAAACATTTTTTCCCCTAAATGTTATTTTTCCCTTTTACCTGCTTTCAAATAACTATGCTATATAATCTTTATGGACAGGATATTTAAAATGTTTGATCTTCTTGAATGCTATTTTATTCTCTTTCCAAGTCCATAACAAACATATAGCACATATATGCCATTTTTGCATTCATTGAGTCTTGCTATTTGCTTTGGATGCATCTACAAGAGAGAAAATCTCGAAGATCCGTAAAGATATAGCAATTTTTCTCTTCTTTCAAACCAACAGGCAAAAGAGACCTTGTTTCTCCAAGGCCTCAGAAGGTGACTTCTAGTCCCACTAATGGAATGGCCACCAATGAGACAACACATAACAAGCATTCTTGCTTGTATTATTCCAGAGTACCATCTGCCTAACATGATCCTTCAATGGTCCTTTCCCAGTTTTCCTTATGATCACTGGCAACATGGGGTTAGGGGGCAGTTTTGGTCTCTAGTCAAAGAAATAATCTAATCTGGCCACATCGAGCACTACTCTCTCCATAAATCAGCTAGAGAACAAATATTATCTTGGTGTGATATAATATTACCAAGAAGTAGAATTGGTTTTAGAGCCAGAGTTCTAACCCTAGTTCTACTTCTTACATGATCTAGTACCTAGAAACTGCCTAGCACATGACAAGGGCTTAATAAATACTCACTTAGTAAACAAGTGAATAAAAAAAGAGGGCGTGACTGTAGCTCTGAAACAATCAATTTTCTTATCTGCAAAATGAACATAAGAACCCTCTGTAGGGTTCTTAGAAGGATTAGAGATAATATAAAGTACCTGGTACCAAGGACACACAGTATCACTGTGTGTGATAGATACAATAAACGGTAAAAGTTTAATAAGAGTAACTTCAATGTAGATTTCCATACTGGGAAAATCTTTGGGTTTCCATTTCTTATTTGTAAACTATAGTGACTAAGAGAGCATGGGGCATGAATACTTTGTAATGGTACTAGAACCATCATTGGGGAAATATTATAATTTTACTGTTGTTGTTCAGTCGCTCAGTCATGCCCGACTCTATGCGACCCCATGGACTGCAGCATGTCAGGCTTTCCTGTCCTTCACCATCTCTCGGAGCTTGCTCAAACTCGTCCTTTGAGTCAATGATGTCATCCAACCATCTTGTCCTCTGTTGTCCCCTGAATAGGTGACTATATCATGGCCATTAATTTTAGGCTTAAAGCCACTGCCTATCAACTATGCTTCGACCCTAATTTACGGATTCATTGCCAAACTACTTGAACTTTATATCTAAGTCCTTAATGATTCAAGATGCAGAAAAGTATCAGTTAATGCATTTCAGGGACAATTTATTTGTTATAGTTTATTGCAAAAGAATTTCTTTATATACTTAAAAGCTGTTGAGATCCCTGAAGAAATTTTGTTTACATGGATATGGTTACCAACATCCACTGTGTTGGAAATTAAAACTGAAATATCTAAAACATAGTTATCCATCCATTTAAAAGTAACAATAATAAACTCATAATTTGCTAATATAAACATGTTTTATGAAAAATGACTATATGTTCCAAAAGGAAAGATTTACTGAGAAGAATGTCATTGTTTTAACATTTTTGCAAATTTCTCTAATGTTAAACTTAATAGAACACAGTTGGATTCTCATATCTATATTTACATTAAACTAGCTATGTGTCATCTTGGTTAAAATTTATGAAGCAATTGTGGCCTCACACAGATACATAGTTGGAAAAGAGGGGAGTGTTTTAATAGGTAATTATAGATTTTTTTTATTTAATATTCCCAAACTGACAAGTGGGATATTTTTTAAGATTAGGTATGTGAGGAACTGGAAACTGTATCAGTGAACTTACTGTACTGTGTTATATTAAAATCCATTGGTTTATTTTGCCCTTTGAATAGGTCTGTTACCCATGCATGAGTTTATAACATTATGCACTCGTCATCTGGAAAATATTGGTTCACTGAGTCATCCATTTCTTTTGAATGCTGACACAGCTAATTTTATGATAAAAAAAAAAAATCACATTTATTAGTACCACCACTGATGTCACCAGGAAAGTATTTAAGCTGTCAGTCTTAAATGGTGGGGGACATTCTAACTTTTTGCTTAAAAAACCAAATTTCTATCATTGGCAACAAATGTTGTTAGTTCTAAAGCCTGAAGTAACAGGCTGTCGCTTTGTTCATTTTAGAGAAATGTCTGCCCAACTATGTCACATAAACTATAAAAAGGTTTAATATTTAATAAAATAATTAAAAAAAAATGTACATACACGGAGGTGGAAAATATGACCACTAGTACAGTTCTGGGTCATGGCCCTGATTTGTGCTAAGGTGCCAGCAGTTTCAAATGGCACTAGTTTTGTGCCATCAGTGCAAATGTCAACACAGTAAAACACACACACACACAAAAGTATACTACTATTATGGAAACATTTTTGACCTTGTAGATGCCCTCAAAGGGTCTAGGGGACCTTCAGGGTCCAGGGACCATGCTTTGAGAACCACTAGCTATTGTAACATTGCCCCTGACAGGAAAACTGAAATGAAACATTATCTACTTAATCTATGTAATTTGTCCCTCCAGCAGGTCTTCTTTAACACTGTTTACGGAAGTGAACGTTCTAGTTATAGAGAAAACATAAAATACTGGAGGTTTTGTTTTATTTGAGTTAGAATGGCACTAGAAGTTATACCCCTTTCTTATTGCATTATCTACTATCGAACTTTTAGCTTAAATAGGGGCAGAAATTAAATATTTCAGACAAAAGCTTTAGCTTGGAGCACTTGAAACATCGTTTTCCCTGTGGCATAGAAAAAAAAAACTGTTTTCAATTTAAGCTTTGCCACGAATAAGGTAATTTTTTATGCTAATCTTTAGGGTATGTTAGTAACATATATGTTAGTAACACTCATTTTTTTGGTAAAGAATGTGCGCTGTGATTAAATTGACAGGCATTCTATAGCTTCACACCTCAAGGTTGCATTCTAGACACAGATTCACACAAATAAGGAAAAATAACTGCTACTGTGAACTATTCAATTCACAATACCCAGTCACAAGTTTTTCCAGATAACTAAATATAAGGATTTCCTTCAACCAATCATAATTATAGCAAGAAATATACATAGGTATACACAGACACACACACACACACAAATGACATCATCTTTGATGACTGATTATGACTTAATTTCTATTTTAGAAAACTTAGCAATTTTGAATATTTAACATGATTAACCTATATCCCAAGGGCTATGCAGTTTTATTAAGGTGTTTTGATTGGATTTTCATGTAGTATATTTCATATTTCATAGCACCTATACTTTTTGAAGATATTCTTCTTCAGGATGTTCTATATTTCAAAATGCAAAGATATTCACCAATACAGAGAATAATTTTCAGCTATAATGGTAAATATTATAAGGCTATTACATAAATAAGGAGACATTCTACTCCTCTTATGAATGTACTTTACCTTGTATCACATTTAACACTTCATTAGATGATCGCTTTCCCATAATAATCAGAAAAAGTGGAAACTGATCTGTTTTTTGAGTCCGAATGGTTTGTGCAACAACACTGCCAAAGTGTCTATTGCACATTGTCAGAAATCTAAAATGAGACAAAATCCAAAGTTAGCTTCATTTCAGAATTTAAGAAATTTACTACTACCCAAAGAAAAAATTCAGTCTTATTATAATTGTAATATTATAACTGAAAAAATTCAGTTATATAAAATTAGACAGTCTGCCTGATAGCAATACATAAAATCTTACTATATTAAGTTTTCAACTACATCATAAATGGAATAGAAATGATTATCAGAAATCAATATCAGAAATTATTATCAGAAAAGAGAAAATCAGGCGGCACACCCTAAGTGCTGAGTAGGACTGACAGCATAGGATTCTTAGTTTTAAACATGACAAGCTGTATTACCCTAAACTATCAGAAAAACAAACAAAAAGAATTTTATGAGGAAAGAATTTCTTCAAGAGGACAAATACTGGGTGGTAAAAGTTAAATTGACCAGCTGCATCCTAGTCTAAACAGGATTCAGCAACATTTTTGCAGGTCCTTAGAATAAAGAATTGTACTTTAGAATTGCTGTTTTCTCCAGTAGTAGCAGGTCTTCTAGTTTCATACTTAGTATGGGATAAAAATAATAATTCTAAGCTTTTGACCAAAAAAAGCTCAGAGATATTAGCATACCGAAGTCTAGCATTAGTATTCTTAACACGATCTGGAATAAATGAAAAAACTGATAAAGCTTTTCTCTTCTATTAGAGGACTGTTTGAAATTAGCATTTCTTTCAAGAGAAAAGGGTAGCTTATGATATGTTTTCAGATCTGATGGTAAAAAGTAAATGTCATAATAATAATGAATTATGAAAGACCAAATGCAAATATAGAATGCTTTAATAAGATCCAATTTAATAAAGTCTGTAAAAATAATGGACTTTTAATAACACAGGTCACAAAAGGCAAAACAGTGGAAATTCTAGGGACTAGCCACTGGTACTGGCTTATTAATTCTTAATTATGTTCATGAAAGGCAACTTAAATCATGTGTTTTCTCATGCCTTATGATAATATTTTAGGTAACAACTCCTCTGAAATGTATGTTCTAGCTGATGAGCAAAGTCCTGTCGTCACATGCATTAGAGAGTAAATCCATTTGAAAAGACAAACGGCATTAAAATGTCATGTGCTCAGATTCATTTGATATCCAAATTCAAAACAGAATCAAACCACTTAATTTTTAAAGCCAATATATTTCTTGTGTATAGAAATTTATCCCAGAAATTTAGGCTGAATCCTCCACAAAAACCTGTGCTGTGACTACACACAGGGCCACGAGAACTGTTGGTAAGAGTGTCAAGACAAGTTAGCACCACTGCAATAAGTTCATTGGGAGTTAGGTTCATACACACGTTTAGAGCAGCAATAACCAGATCTCATGGCAATCTGAAATGACAAGGCCTTAAAAATCCCATTGTTGACCATGAAATATCAGTGCCCCCATGAAAATTCAGATCTTCACGTTCCACACCTATTATGGGATAAAAGGTGCTGATGCAGCCTAGGCCTCTAAACCACAATTCACACCCATATAGCTTTAATTCATCAGTGAAGATGTGCAGATCAGGAGATTAGAAAGTTAGGTCTCATTTTTCTTTCTGCTTACTACTAAAATATTTCAAAGTCAATCTTGACCCTCATCTGATCACTGGCAACCTCTGAAATGAAAGATGTCAAAAAACAGCTGGAACGCTGTTTCCTACAAAAGGGAGAAAATAAGTCCTTGTTGCTTTCACACTAATGGATTAAGTGGATATCACAGAGTAGATGCCCATCACAGCATTAGCCTCATGAGTGATATTAAATACTAGCTAAAGAGGAGACCTGGCAAAAAGTGAAGGAAGGAAAGAAGCCAGGAAGGAAGGAAGAGAAGGGAGCCAGGCAGGCAGGCAGGTTGGCCTAGTAGTTTTAGGAATTCGATTTCAAGACAATTTTGCCTGGAAATTGTGTATGTATGTCCCAAATCCTCTTTTTGTGAAAATGGAGATGGGAAAATAATTATGAAAGTGTAGGCATTTAATTGGGTTTAAATTTACAACATAAATTTCAAAACTATATAAAATATTCAAGGGAGGCACAGACTTCAAGGTCACATTAACCATTAAACCATTCAATTACTATAAAAAAACAATCAGTTTTCTACCAGGTATTAGCAAATCATTCCAATCATTTCTCAGCAGGTGAGAAATATTAAGGGATCACATAGTCAGTTGAGGCTTTCTAGCGGCCTTAACTAACAATTTGTTGAAATCAGAGAAACTTTGTTAAAACTTTAATTAATCTGATTAATCTTCCTAAGATCTGAATTATGCAGATCTTAATTAAGAATTCAGATCTTGGCTCCTAAGATCTTCCTAAGATTTGAAATTTTCAAATTGCAATCATCAAGAGCCCATAGCGCCAATGGACAGCCTCCAATTAAAAAATGCCTACTTGCCAGTTCCTTCCTTTACAATTTACAAGAACTTCACAATGCAAATATCAAATCTTTCTCATGGGTGGGAGGCCCTGCTTCTTAAAATCATTCACAACACAAAGTTACCATTCATATCACACTACGGGTAGCAGAAATCTAGTTCAAAACCTTACAGCAAAATCAGACATGGGAAAAACAAGTGGTTTTAAGACAATAAATGCAGTTCTCTCATAATTGTGGTATTTTCTTCCTTTGAAAATACAAAAGTGTGTCAGTACATCTAGAGGCAGCAGCAAACTTGTCTAACTACCAATAGTGCTCATCAGAGTCAGGCGTCATGAAGAGAGAAATGATTTCCACAGCAACTGAACTGCTGCAATCTCAAACACCAAAGGGGGAAGCAACGGTGACCATTCCGTGGCAAGAAGAAACGACTTTGTTTTTTGATTGTAAAATATTTTAATAAATCAAACAACCTATGTATCATAGACTGACTTGAGGAATGGGAATAACAAACTGCAAAATCAACCCCCCAAAGCCAAAGGCTAAAGTAACAAATTTGAAAAGACAAAGAATGCTCTTATTAAGGGGGTAAAATGAGGGAAAGAGGGAAAGAAGAAGGGCAGGTTGAGAAAATGAATGAAGTAAAATGGTTAATAACAAGTCAGAATTAATAAAGCAACTCACTGTTCCCTGGGGCATGGGTGGGTAGGTAGTGGTGGAAGTGGTGGGGATAGGAAGTGAAGCCTCAAACTCTGGCCTTGGTAAAGAAAGTGAAAGTGTTTGTTGCTCAGTTGTGTCCGACTCTTTGTGACCCCATAGACTAGCCCACCAGGCTCCTCTATCCAGGCAAGAATATTGGAGTGGGTTGCCATTTCCTTCTCCAGGGGATCTTCCCCACCTAGGGACTGAATCCAGATCTCCTGAATTGCAGGCAGATTCTTTACCATCTGAGCCACCGGGGAGGCCCAAGAAAATGTAATTAGAAGCTTATATTCACCAATCTTGCTATTAGAAGTCTAAATTGGAAAGATAAGAGGAAGTGGTTTTAATCTAAAGTTTGAGGAGAAAAATAAACAGAACATCTGATGGCTAGCACATATTAATCATTAGTAAAATTTTCAGTCGCTGAAGCAGAGATCTTTTCTATCCTGTTAATGGAAACCAGGATTACTAATAAATCAGATATGAGAAAAAGTAATCTCATTTTAATTCAAAACATGATATAGTTTAGTTTCTTTCAATCAAACCCATAATTACATATGTCATCAACTTTAAACTGTATTTCAACAAAAAATATATACTAAAAGAAACACAACAATTTAGGGAGAGGGTGATGAAATTCTACATCTGCTGTCTACCTACTGTATATCAGGTAATGTAAAGAGGCACATTTGCTAAAACACTGCTAAATACTCTGTGTGAGGCTTCCTGATTATTACATTTCAATGTGACATCCATAAGTTTAAAGAAGCCTTGTATATAAAGTGAAAATAACACATCTTTAAAATACTTAGCACTCTTGTAAGACACAGAAAGCACTCAGAACTGTGCTTAGAACATGGTAGACCCTTAAAATTGGTAGCTATGTGATCATTATTAAATTAATAATTATATTCAAAATTTTTATCATTTTTTCCACGATTAAAATGATAACTTATACCTATGGGCCAACACTAAAAGATTTTTTTGTGTATTAAGACACAGCATCAAAGAATTGTTGACGAAACAAATACAACCACTGGTATTACTCTCAGAGAACAAAAGGGCAGGTATTGATATTTGGGAAATAAGGGAAGTACAATTATAAATGCTGCAGTTGTGTAGTACTCTAAAACTTTACACACTTAAAAGGGAATATGAAATTAAACAATCTGGAGTAAGAAATGGCAACCCACTCCAATATTCTTGCCTGGAAAATTTTATGGACAGAGGAGCCTGGCGGGCTACAGTCCATGGAGTCGCAAAGAGTCATACTTGACTGACAGCGTTCACGCATGCTTGTGTGCATGCACCTGTGTGTGCGCGTGCACACACACACACACACACATACACACACAATGTTAACTACTTTGAAACCAAGAAGCATCACAATTTCTGGCTGCTTACCCTTGAACTATTAAACACATTAAATGTCTTTCTGATAATGTGGGAACCATTTTTCCAAAACAAAAGGTTATCAAGTAGAAGAAATTCACATTCAACAGTAATATAGGACTTTTCCAGTATGGGCTGCTGAGTGGTTTTTTGTTTGTTTGTTTTTTATATTATATCTCTTGAAATCACTTTAAGGAGGCTCTTCTTTTTAAAGCAAGCCAAACTTGGCTTTTGCTATAGTAGTAAGCCTCATGAGTTATACATATTCATTCATGTGTTCAGGGTTTGTTAAAAAACACGTATACAGCTCAGTAGAAAAACCAGAACACAAAATACACAGAGAGGACCTTAGAGATCATCTACTGTCTCGCCAACACAGAATTCTCCCTTCTTTTTTGCCCTTAATAGGGAAGTTAAAGCCAAGGGCCTACAACATGTAAAGTGAGACCTAACAATGTTGCTAGCATTGTCAAGCATATGAAAAACAGCCAAAGACTACTGTCTCCTACCACAACATCATTTCTCCAAGTCTGCATGCCCATCCATTGTGCAGCTCATTTCAGGAGATAAACTTCAGCACCACTGGCATATGAACCTTTGTCCTTTAAAGGTGGCTTTGAGGTTTTGAAATAGTTCTAAGTCTTTGGGTCAAAATAAGTTAGGTAAACAAGCTGGGAGACACTGACTATAAAGGCAGTGATTTTCAAGCTTTAAAGGCCTAAGAACCACCTATGAAGTTTATTCAAAAGGAAAATTCTCAGTCCCATCGCTGAGAGATTCTGATTCAACAGATCTGTGGTAAGGACCAGGAAACTGTCTTTTTAATAAGCTCCCAACTGTCTCCCTCCAAGGTGTTTCTGGTTCAAGTGTTTAGTGGGACACACTTTAAGAAACACTGCTTTTAGGAGGCAGGACTTCTTTCTTTGAGAGCCTTTAAGCTTTCTCTGAAGGCAGCTTTTAAAGAAGTGTCCCCTAAATGTTTTGGGCAATGGCATATTCACTGGACCCAGTTTCTAGGTCTAGTCTCCTGAGGTGATGACATTGAAGATAATTCCCACTTGTTTCATCTGTATACTGCTGTTACTGCTAAGTCACTTCAACCGTGTCCGACTCTGTGCGACCCCATCCCTGGGATTCTCCAGGCAAGAACACTGGAGTGGGTTGCCATTTCCTTCTCCAATGCATAAAAGTGAAAAGTGAAAGTGAAGTTGCTCAGCCATGTCCGACTCTTCGCGACCCCATGGGCTGCAGCCTACCAGGCTCCTCCGTCCATGGGATTTTCCAGGCAAGAGTACTGGAGTGGGGTGCCATTGCCTTCTCCGTCATCTGTATAGGTGAGGTGTAATATGATGTGAGACAAAACTAAAGTATGTGATTTCCAGGTGATGGAGGAAAAACAAGGCAGGGAAGAGGTGTTGCAATATTACATAGAGAAGTCAACTTAAAAGCTGATGCTTGATCAAAGATTCAAAAGAGGTAAAGGATGAAGTAGAACACATATCTCTGGGAAGAGAATTCCAGGCAGAGAGGACAGCAAACACAAAGACCTTAAAGCTGGAAAGCATCTAGCATATTTGAAAGGTGAGTACAGTTGAAGCAGAGTGAAGCATAAAAGAGAAAATTGATAATTTTGAGTTTTCACATGGTTAGAAGAAAACCATAGCTAGGCCAAAAAATAAATCATGAACTGGAAAAAAATTCTGAATTTGAAACCACAGAAAAAGGGATATATTTCCCTAATGTATAAAGAACCCTTAATAACTGGGAAAAGATCAACAAAGAATATCTGTCTGCTTCCAAAAACAGAAACAGTAATGGCTCATAAACATGTGAAAAGATACTCAAAATAATTCCTAATGACTTCAGTTCAGTTCAGTCGCTCAGTCGTGTCTGACTCTTTGTGACACCATGAACCACAGCACACCAGGCCTCCCTGTCCATCACCAACTCCCAGAGTTTACCCAAACTCATGTCCATTGAGTCAGTGGTGCCATCTAACCATCTCATCCTCTGTCGTCCCCTTCTCCTCTTGCCTTCACTCTTTCCCAACATCAGAGGCTTTTCAAATAAGTTAGCTCTTCCCATCAAGTGGCCAAAATATTGGGAGTTTCAGCTTCAACATCAGTCCTTCCAATGAACACCCAGGACTGATTTCCTTTAGGATGGACTGGGTGGACCTCCTTGCACTCCAAGGGACTCTCAAGAGTCTTCTCCAGCACCACAGTTCAAAAGCATCAATTCTGCGTTCAGCTTTCTTTATAGTCCAACTCTCACATCCATACATGACTACTGGAAAAACCATAGCCTTGACTAGACGGGCCTTTGTTGACAAAGTAATGTCTCTGCTTTTTAATATGCTGTCTAGGTTGGTCAAAACTTTCCTTCCAAGGAGTAAGTGTCTTTTAATTTCATGGCTGCAATCACCATCTGCAGTGATTTTGGAGCCCAGATAAATAAAGTCAGCCACTGTTTTCACTGTTTACCATGAAGTGATGGGACCGGATGCCATGATGAGTTAGCTCCTAATTAAGAAACCATTTTTTATCTGTCAGATTAGTAAAGACAAAATAAAATTTGGTAATACCTTGCACTGGCCAGGTTATAGGGAAATAGGTACTACTGCTCACTGTTCGTAGGAGTGAAATTAGTACCCACTCTCTTGTGGGAAATTTGTCGGTGTCTATTAAAATTAAATACACTAACTCTTAACCCAGTACTCCTAAAACTGGGAATTTATTCTATCGATATATTTTCCAGATGGAAATATATGTGCATAATTATTTACTGTAAGCTTGTAATAGAAAAATATTGGACATGACCCAAATGAAAACCAATAGGATCTGGTTAAATAAATTATAGTATATTATGGAATTTAAAGGAATATTATGTAGCCATAAAATAGAAAGGATTCTTTATGAGCCAATAAGAAGTATCTTTTAAGTACAACATTAGTGGGAAAAGGAAGGTGTTAAATACTGTTTACCATTTGTGTAAAATGGGAAAATAATGATAATATTTTATACATAAAATAATCTCTGGATGGATAAATAAGAAGCTTAAGATACTACTCCTGAAAAGGGTAACTTAGAAACAAGGATGAGGAGACTTTTCATTATATACCCTTCTATAACTTTGAGTTTTGATTAATATGAATGTATTATTACCCAGTCAATAAAGAATCTGAACCTAAGACAGTAACTCTCTTACAAAAACAAAGAAAAATTGCACACAATCCCTAAATTTACCACAATGTTAATCACATTTGTCTATTTCTTATCAGTCTTTTGCACAAGTACATCTTTTTCTTCCTGTGGTAATCAGTGTTTAGTTGGATACAGTCCTTTCGCCACCTACACAATAGTAATGAACCAGCAAGTTAGATGGCTGAATAACATTCCATTGAGTAGACGTAACATCATCATATTCATAACTATTCACCTACAACTAGATTTTTCTTTTTAGTTTTTTTTTTTTATCAGTATAAATAATACTGGGATAAATTCTTAAAGTATTTTTAAGGGAAAAGTCTGTCTGTGAAGTGGAATTACAGGGTAAAAAAGTATAGAATCATTTAATGACTGGTGATACATACTGTCAAATTGTTTTCTAAAAGAACAGTATAATGTCTCTCTGTACAAATGCAAATACTGTACAAATGCAAATACTGAATGCGTGCGTGTTAAAGAACACAAACTAAAGGTGAATTTAAGAAAACATAAGATGAAACTTTGTGAAAATTTAATCTGAAAAGCATCTTTCACTTGTCTGTGGTTTAAGACTAACCAGTAATAGTAAACTGCTAAATCATCTCAATAGATTAGTAGTCAGAGTTTTTTAAAAAACATGTATCTCCTTGTTGTCATCTATAAATTATTCAAGTGGAAATGCTTTGAGACACTGACAGTTTAATGACAGGGCTATAACTAATCTACAGGGACCAATTTATACTAATTTTTTGGAGGGACAATAATCAGATAACTGGCTGTCTTCTCACCATGAGTAAGAATATAAACATTTATTACTCAGAAACATTTAAGTACCCCATTTTAAGTTGGGTGAGAGAACAGAGAACATTTAACCCAATAGCTTATCAAATGCAGACATTTCTTCTCTAGCAATGTAAAGAGAAGATTCATTTTCCAGGGGCTATACAAGAGAGCAAATTTATGTTAAATGGCAGATAATATTTTTTCTGTGTTCTGCCCTTTACCAATTGATCAGTATTTATGAGGGTCTACTAAACATGCAAGATAAGACATGGTCTTTGTTCTTAAGATAATAAGACTATTTCAGGCTTGATAAATCAACACTGCCAAACAGGAAACATAATCTGATGTAAAACTGGGGGCTAGATAGAGTGGCTCAGATTAAGGGCTGGAAAAAAAATCAGAGAAAGGAATTGGGAGCTTAGAAATCATGGAGAACTTTCTGTTCCAAGATAGTGCTCCTGGACAGCTAGTAGGAGAATCATCTTTTAATCACATCTGTATTTCTAGCACCTACTGCCAAACAGTATATATCAATATTTGTTACAAGAATGGGCTAGTTCATGCTTCAATAACTTTTATCTCCACTGTAACACTGATGATCATACAATCTTCCTTTCTCTCTTACAACTACTTTAGTTGAAATCAGTTTATTTTTATCTATTTATTTGGCTGTGCCAGGTCTTAGTTGTCCCATGTGGGATCTAGCTCCCTGACCAGGGATCAAACTTGGGCTCCCTGGCAGAGTCCTAGTCACTGGACTACCAGGGAAATCCCTTGAAATCAGTTTAATTAAGACAGTTGGTATGAATTATCATAGTCTCCAAGGCCTCTTTCAGTATGCTTCTACCTTGATAGGTCATTTGATCCCTCAAAATAGCAGGTATTCATCCACAAGTTCATGACTCTAAGATTCCCACCTGATTTTTAGCATACTGTAGTTTTAACATAATTTCATCCGGTCACCATCTACTAATTGAAAATGTTACTTAGAAGAGGTATAAAGTATCCGAATTTTAACATATTAGAGAAAGTATTAATAGGAATTATTGTAAGCAACATAATATTGTGAGACAAAGACTTCGGAGTAAAATAAACCTGATTTTGTTGCTTACTAATTATTTCTTTGGGGGCTTCCCTGGTGGCTCAGATGGTAAAGCGTCTGCCTGCAATGTGGGAGACCTGGGTTTGACCCCTGGGTTGGGAAGATCCCCTGGAGAGGGAAATGGCAACCCATTCCAGTACTCTTGCCTGGAAAATTCCACGGACAGAGAAGCCTTGTAGGCTACAGTCCATGGGGTTGCAAAGAGTCAGACACGACTGAGTAACTTCACTTCAATTGTTTCTTTGGATATCTTAATCATTCTGAGTGAATGGGTGAGTGAAAGCCACTCAGTTGTGTCTGACTCTTTGCAACTTCATGGACTATACAGTCCATGGAATTCTCTAGGCCAGAATACTGGAGTTGGTAGCCTTTCCCTTCTCCAGGGGATCTTCCCAACCCAGGGATCGAACCAGGGTCTCCTGCACTGCAGGTGGATTCTTTACCAACTGAGCTATCAGGGAAGCCCTAATCTCTCTGAGCCTTTGTTTTCTCACACATAAAGTGAAAGCAATAATATCTACTCTGGGAGTTGGTCTGTGGATTAATCAATATTACCTCTTTTTCCTCCCTATTATAAGCTTTAGAGTCAAAATGGGCTTTTCCTTTCTCTTCCCTTCCCCCCAAATTAAATATATAGCAAAATGGTTCCTAAAGTCAGTTATAACAGCACATCTTAGACTCATATCACTTAAACAAGAAGTCATACATACAATACAGTGCCAAGCACTGTATTAAAAGTTACAGTGCTAAAAAAAAAAAAAAAAAGAAGTTTCAGTGCTCTGTAACTTCTATGGAATCATCATAAAGTAAGATGCATAAAGTACCCTACTCTAAGGTGGGGAATGAAGATATACATATTTTTTTCCATGTTATAGTCTATATTTTTTTCCTGCAAAATTTGGAGACTTTGTGATTTTATTATTACGTAAGATTCACTTAGCATTATTTTATAAAAATTTTTCAGAGTTGGTTGGCTTTTCTTGAGACCTTGATATTTATATACAATTTCCTTATGTATTTGAAAAGAACTATTATTCTAATGGATTAAAAAAATGTAGAAGAGCATCAGGAGAAGTCTTATACACAGGAGAAAAGTTTTTAAAAGATAAATGACCAACAGCACAGAGTATTAGCACTTTAGTCACTCATCAAAGCTTTCAAGTAAGAACTGATTACAACGCAGCACTCGACAAAGGCTCATTTGAGACAGCTGATGTTTGACAGAAAGTTGAACGGTCAGGTTTACTACAAGGCTTTTTCTAAGCTCTATGCCTGTTATGAGTTAGATCATGAAAAGGAGTATTTCAGGGCCGTATTCACCTAAAGAATTACCATCTCTGAAAAAAAGACTTAACACAAAGCCCTCTGTTTTTACAGGGCATTAATATATGAAATATCTATTTAAAGTGATTCATCTTTCTACAATAGCAGAAAATAATTGCTTTTTATATTTTATTATATTTCCTAATGTTTCTCAAATTGAAAATCATGCAACAAAATTCTTCTTTGAATTCAGTGCCAGGAAATTTTGACACAAATGATTAGGCTACCTTTTATCAGACAATGAAAAATTTAAATGGTAAATCATAAACTCTAAGGCATAGTACCTGGCACATAAAATAAATATACACTGGATGGATAGATGAATGAGTGAGGATATGCCTATCACATTTCCTCTTTCTCTTTTAGCTGCCAGAACTGAATTCAGAACTGAATTCAATGCTTATGTACAAAACCTTGCTTGCACTTATTTTTTTAAAAAAATCAGTCAGTGTGATTGTCTCCAGCAGTGTTCAACTGCAAGGCATGGGCATAGAGAAGGTGAATAGTTTGGGTCAACAAATTGAGTGCAATGGAGGAAGACAGAGATGAAGGAGTTTCAAGTAGTACAAAGAAGTGATAATGATGAACCTTGAAATTTAAATAGGACAAGGAAGGAAATGAAGACTGGACACAGGAAAGGGTGGATGAGGTCAGGTGGTGGGGCTCAATAGACTGAAGGGCATAATGAGATAAAAACAAAATGAAACAACTTTAGCACTGGTGACACTTGAGGAGGTGAGTGGAATAGGATGTGTTCATCAGAGTCAGATGTTTGAAATAAAAATATATAAGGTGATACAGTTTCTATTGATGACCAGGATCTAAGTGTTGTAAACAAAGAGAAGAAAACATTTTTTCTCTAGTTGGACAAGTCTGGGAACTGAGAGAATTATCAAGAATAACAACAGGAGTGGAGACAATAAGAAGTTCAAGTATTGTTTACAAGTGATAAAATTTGGGAGAGTTAATAGAACCAAAGCTTCAGAAGATCTTGCCAATCAATTGCATTAGTAGAGAATGGTAGAAATCTGGTTTAATATCAATAACAACTCAGACCCAGTCCATTCTGGACCACCCCATACCTGAAAAACTGCTAGGGGATTTTAGTTGACTTCCTCAGTTCAATAAAAGCCAATAATAGAGTTATAGACTACAACTGAGCACAGCATCAGACAAATTTCCAGTGAAGTGTTATGCTCGATTCTGGGCCCCTTTAGAATGGGCTAGGTCTAGATACTCTATCATATGAGGAACATGGAAGAAATAAATATACTTAGTTGGAAAGGCAAGAAAAGTAAGGCAAACAAGACAGTTAGGGCTAAACAAATAAAAGACTACAATGCAGCAAAGAAGCTAGTCTTATTTCAGGTAATTCCAAGGCCAAAACTAGAACCCAAAGGGAGCAAGTTGCAGAAGCTCTCTATGGGAAAAAGTACTATTGCAAAAACCTCTGCCACTCAAAATCTTTTGAAGCTTTCATCTCTCTGTCCCTAGCAGGATTCATGTAGTAAAGTGAAAGTGAAAATGTTAGTAACTCAGGTCATGTCCAATTCTTTGCTAACTTATTTGGGGCCCACCAGGCTCCTCTGTCCATGGAATTCTCCAGAATACTGGCGTGGGTTGCCATTTCCTTCACCAGGGAATCTTCCCAACCCAGGAATCAAACCCAGGTCTCCCACATAGGAGGCAGATTCTTTACCATTTGAGCCATCATGTAGAGACTGTAGTAATATCAGTTAGACATAACATAGGGGAAAATGCCTGCACAGTTGCAAACTGGATGTTAACTAAGAATGTTTCTAACCCCCAACTCTTTAAGATTTGGTGAATTTGGTGTTTATTTGTTCCCTAAGCAAAAGAGCATGTCTTATACTTCTCTTATACCTCCCACAGGTCTATGTACAGTTTTTGTACAATTTGTTGGTAATAATCCAGCCTGACAAGGTCAAGGGACAAGAAGTATGAGGCAGAAAAGCACAGGTAGATCTAGGATTTATATCTGGAACAACCATTTACATGACCTTGAGTAAGTCACAGAATCTGCGTCAAAATAGCTTCCTAACGTGTGAAATTGGACTTTACGATTGACCTTACAGAACTATAGTTAAGTGGGGGTAATGTACATATAGAGTGAGGACTAAGTAAGCTTATATATAATGGTGTTAGAGAAGACTCTTGAGAGTCCCGTGGACTGCAAAGAGATCAAACCAGTCAATCCTAAAGGAAATTAACCTTAAATATTCATTGGAAGGACTGAGGCTGAAGCCGAAGCTCCAATCCTTTGGCCACCTGGTGCGAAAAGCTGACTCATTAGAAAAGACCCTGATGGTGGGAAAGATTGAAGGCAGGAGGAGAAGGAGACAACACAGGATGAGATGGTTGGATGGCATCACCAACTCAATGGGCATGAGTTTGAGCAAGTTTCGGGAGATGGTCCATGGGGTCACAAAGAGTCAGACATGACCGAGCAACTCAACAACATACACAGCATCTGACATGCAGTTGGGGCTTAATTAATGATTGTAATTGCTGTGTGTGTGTGTGTGTGTGTTTTAAAGCAGTATTGATAATCTTGATCTTAGCACTGACACTCTGTCAGTAAGCAGAAGCTCCCATCACAAATGGCAAGAGTTTGAATGACAGTTCTAAGAGTAAGGAAGGTGCCTTTATTGGTAAAAGAGGTGGGAAATGGTTGTGGTTTCCTTAGCTAGACCCCACTAAGGTCACTCTGATTGCATCACAAGCTGGTAAGGGCAGTACGCTACAATCTACTTACAAATTTTATTAACATTCATTTTTAAAATGAAATCTTGCTTACCTCTCATTTTTCTATTGAGAATTGTGTGTTCACATCATCAGAAAGTCATAGAACTTTAGAGGTAAAAAGTTCAAATAGGGTCAGGTCCCCCACATTTTCACAGAAGAAAAAAAAAAAGGTATAAATATTATACCACCTGCCTAATAACCCCTTATTCCTCATAATCCCAGACTAACTGAGTCTTATTCTTAATTTACCTACATTTTATGATTTATGTATGACTGTCTGCATAAACAGCGAGGAAACAGTTGTATTGAAAATCAGTCTTTTAAGAATAACAGCTAACATATTTAAATGTGAATAGGTTTTACTTTAAGAACTAATAAATAATAGTTGCATAGCTTTCATAATATCCAAATAATAAATTTTTGTTAAGTAACTTATTTGAGACAACCTTATTTGATACTGGGACTGGGAAACATAATTTCTCAGATTGAGACATAAAAGTCACAGTCTCTTTATTGTTCATATAAACTTGCCTCATTCTTTCCTTAGTTGAGATCTGTCGAGAAGTATGTTAAAGAGGACTTTCCTGGTGCTGATCACATACTGAGGAAAGGAAAGATACATGAAAGGTGACAACTTATTAGGAGGATTTTAAAAATTGTTGTGGCTACAGGCTGAATCAGTCAACAACAGATAAATTAACAGATGGCTGTTTAAAAACCCATACAGTTAACTCTTTCTTTGTAAATATATAAAATTGATACTTCTCTCTATTATGATAATGCAACCAACCAAGTACAAAGATATAAATGTATGCTGAAGTAAAGGATACCAAACCTATTCCCTAAAAAACTACCTAAACATCTACAAAATAGGAGTTCACCTGATCCCTCAACTCCAGACAAGTAGTTATTTCCTCTTTCAATTTTTGGTGGTATGTTTGGCAGATTCAATCACTAAGATTATTGGGCACTAAAACCTCTTTTGAGCACCTATGTAGACTGAAAGGCAAATACTGGAAAAGTATCAAAGGAATCAGTTTCCATGGGTGGTTTTACATGGCTGACCTAATATGTTTCTTTTATAGTTTCTCTCAGCATTTTACTATCAGCATTTATGAAAGAGAGAAATATGCTACCAATTTAAATGGCATAGATGACATGATTAGTAAAAAATTCTTCAGAAACAACCATGAAAATAGAAATTATCAATACTGACGAAGCAATTAAGAAAAATCTCTTGAGATCTTATCAATTTCAGGAAAGAAGAAAAGCAAATGATATGAGGGGATATATTACTTTAAAAACATTTTATTTGGGGAATGTCATCATTTTAGAATTTGTTTCATTTAATAACTCAGGTTGAGTGATCTATATATATAAATTGAATCGAGTATCTCTGGTAGTCATATTTATTTGAACCTGTATTTCCTAAAATACAAAGACAACTAGCCATTGGAAGTGAATATTTGCACAAAAGTATACATGGGAGTCACACAAGAGGTATGGATTTGGCAATACAGCACAAGGGGGTGAAGGCTTGGTATGAAGCTCAAACTTTATATATCTTGAGAATGCAACAATTCTTTTAATTCTATGACTCTCAAAATCAAGACCCCTACGATACTCAAAGCACAGAGTTTAGGAGAAAGACCAAGGAAACCGCCAATAGAGTAATATGAAAAGTCTAGTGCATGAGGAAAATGGGATTTGATAAAAACTTAAATGTGCTTTCGGACTGCCATGTCAACAGTATCACCCTGCATTGTTCTTTTATAATAGTCTTCATGCAGACTGTGAAAACAGATAACTGTATCTGAGTTAAACACATATTTCTTGAATACTGTTAATTATTAATAGATGAATGTCAAGGAAGTAAAATTGTTTTTACACAAATGCTTGATTCAGATACAATGCACGCACCACCAGACAGTTATGACTGCAGTACTAGGTAGCAGTGTGGGAAGTATCCAAATCAGAGTTAAAAAAGCTTGTAAAGTGGTAATTTAAAGTTATATCAAAGAACACTTTTAAAAGGATAACTGTCTATTTTAAAAAGTAAAAAATGAATTGTGAACAGTTTAGCCATCATCTATATACAGGCTGGCTTCTTCTCAATTTTAAAAGGCCATCACCTTTTATCCTCTCCCTCTTTTCCTTCCTTTCAGTACTATTAGGAAACTATTTACAAGAGCACCCTTGGACAATGCTGAGCAGTAATTATGACTTGCTGACGAAGAGATATGAACAATTACTGAGCCCATTTTGAAACCCTACACTAATAAAGTCATTAGATGCTGCCCTTGCCATGATCCTTCTAAAAGCTTCTGAAGTTACAAGAACACACAGCATTGTTTGCAGGGACAATTGCTGCTGGCAGAATGCAAACCTTGAGTTAAACCATGCTGCAAATTGATCTTGACATTCTGTTAAGACCGCCACTAAAAATCAAAAGCAGAGGAGAAAAGGAGAAAATGAGTGGGTAGGATGTAATCATGGAACAGGAGGGGTTCCTCCTCACCTTCTCTCCTCCCTCTTCACAAAACAAACCAGGGAGAAAATGACAAACTCTCCTGGTGTTTTGGAACCTTTATTTTAAAGCATTAATTAAGCCTTGACCTGGGATGTTTAGGATGGCAATACATTTCCTTTCTAAGGATTTGGAAGGAAAATGTGTCACAAAGGAAATAAAGGAGTTTGGAGGAAATTATATGGAAATCTGGCATGAAGGCACTCTGGAAGTCTTAATACTCTGACCATAACATGCCCATCTGTTTTTATCAGCTACTTCTGCAGAATCCATATCTGCTCCTAGGGAAGCAGCTGGAAATTAACACTCCTTGTGTCTCCCAAGGAGACACCACACCTGGGCTATATTTGCTGGATTAAATGGAAGCATAGGGTTAGAGTAACATGGTCAGCTAGCTTCAGCCAGGCATGAACCAGCAAGCAGTTTGGAATTAAGGGTAAGCCACTGTGATATGGCTAATTACTGAGATGGAAAGAGCAGGCAGACAACCTACTGATAATAAGAGATTTAAGCCAATTAACTCTTGCCAAAGATTAAGTAATGTGGAAAACTATTACTTGAATATCAAGGCTAACAAGTACCTGTCAGCACAGCAGCGTAAGTCTACAGTGACCTGATATACTGCACCCAAGGGCATTAAGTTCAAAAGCTAACATTGATAGGCAACAGAATTGTCTGTGAACACTGGTACTAACTGTGTAATGCTACATATGTTACACGTAACCTGTGTAACCCAGGCTCTGTCAGTAATTCCTAGGGTTTCTATTTGCAGCTACTCTGAACACCACTTAGAAATAGTGTGCAATGCCCAATTTAACACTTTGTGGCATATACACTGATGTGCCAAACATTTTCATCTCAGGAACTTACATATAAGCAGCTCATTCTTCAGCACTCATATATTGTTGATTACCCAGTTTGCACTATCCTAGTCAAATTCAATGTTTAAATTTTCTATAATGAGATAATCTAAAGCAGTATCTATACTGGACGTACTAAGACATTAGCCACGTGGGCCTATTCAGAACAAGTGATACCCATTAACCTACTTATTACTGGTTGGTATGGGTGGTTTATTGTGCCACACGTGTTACATGGCTTTCCCTGATGAAACAACTTCGGTCAAGAACCTGTAGTTCAACACCAAGGGCACTCATGTGTCAATGTCCTCACTATCAGTCCCAAATAGCTCTAACAGAGTTTTTTCTATAGTTCTATATATATTTAATTATGATGGTGCCCAGATGGACCTTTGCCTAGCTTCTTGACATACTGTACCATGAAGCAAGTCCACCATTCTTATATATCCAATGGGCATATTTATTTTAATCAATGTCACTACCAAAGCAGAAGGTTCAGAGTACCATCCCAAAGGCCCTATTTGACAGACCAATTGCTTTAGAGGTATCACAGAGATTTGGTGAGTCTGGGGGAGAAAATTTGGAACCAATGGATAAACTCATCTTGGTTAGAATTCAATCCTCTTTCCAGATGGCCAGTGGGTGCCAGGGGCACACGAGCTGAGGCCATGACAGCCTGGGGTACTAATGTTAGCAGAAGATGAGGTACCCCTTCTAGGTATTTTTAGTTCATTCTGCAAGGAGAAGACTTTTGAAGGCTTTTGCTTTATTATTCCTATTAACGGCTGTTGGGGAAAATCATACAATTAGAGGGACCTGGTAGCATTTCCAATGATATTTCCACTATCCAAGCTGATCTCTCTTATTCATTATATTTCAAAAATCCTATTAGATTATTGGTTTAATCTATCAATATAACACTTATATTTTAAAAGGTACTTTAATACATTGACATTACAGACACTACAGCTCCCTTGGGAAGCTGACAACCTAACAGGGAGACAGACAATAAACATTGCATATAATGAATGCCATCAATACAAGTTAGCACAGTGATACTATGGCAGTATACAGAATGTGCATTTTTCCCCAGACTGAGGCAAGGGAAGAATGGGAGTGGATGCAAGGCTTCCTAGAAGTGATATGTGTTCTGAATTTCAAGAAATTATTCTCTCATAGACCATCCACTCACTATATTATGCTAAAAATATTTTTGCTGTTTATGTTTATTAGTTAAATCCATGGTTGTTTACATGTTACAAGTCCAAAGGGGTCCTGATCTCTGCTCACTGTCTGTCTATAAGCATATGCCAATCCCAGCATGAATTACTGACAAAACAACTTCTTGAGATCTGTCTACCCTGATTGGTTGGCCTTAATTTCAATTTGGTTCATACCACACAGGATTACATTAGCTGGCCAACTCCTATTTTTTCTCTCCTCCACAGTTCAGATAGGTAATTATGAAGTTTAAAGTACCAATATCCTTTTGTAAGAATAGCAAGTATCTGCAACTCAATAAAGTAAGAATGCTGCTAATATTAAAAAATCTCTGAAGAGAAAGAGTGAAAATCTATTATCACCTTCTGTGTGCCATCTCCTTCAAGTCCTTCCCTGGCTCACTCAGGTAGAGTGACTTAGTATGAATTTCATCTATACTCCCAAGGCACCCTGTATATATTTCATATTACATATTAGCTCTTATGTCAGTCTTACCTACTAGACTATGAGTGTTTTAAGCATTAGCACTGTGTCTTTTTCAACTTATCATCCTCAGTGCATAGCACTGATCTTGGTTCATATTAAACATTCAGTAAATGTTTGAAAAGTGAAAATGTTAATCGCTCAGTCATGTTAGACTCTTTGTGACCCCCTGAACTGTAGCGTATAGCCATTTCCTTCTCCAGGGAATCTTTCTGACTCAGGATCGAACCTGGGTCTCCTGCACTGCTAGCAGATTCTTTAAAACATCTGAGCCACCAGGGAAGCAATAAATGTTTAATGAGTGAATAAACATGGAGGAATATATACCTTTCTTAAGATATTTTAGCCACTTCCATTGGTTTACAAGATCTCTTTGTTTACTATTATCTATTTGGTTTTAGCTTTTTCTTTACAGTTATATCCTGTTTTTTTTTTAATTTATTTATTTATTTTTTTTGTCATACACTGCTATGAATCAGCCATAGATTTACACGTATTCCCCATCCCGATCCCCCCTCCCACCTCCCTCTCCACCCGATTCCTCTGGGTCCTCCCAGTGCACCAGGCCCGAGCACTTGTCTCATGCATCCCACCTGGGCTGGTGATCTGTTTCACCATAGATAGTATACATGCTGTTCTTTTGAAATATCCCACCCTCACATTCTCCCACAGAGTTCAAAAGTCTGTTCTGTATTTCTGTGTCTCTTTTTCTGTTTTGCATATAGGGTTATCGTTATCACCTTTCTAAATTCCATATATATGTGTTAGTATGCTGTAATGTTCTTTATCTTTCTGGCTTACTTCACTCTGTAAGGGGCTCCAGTTTCATCATCGTCATTAGAACTGGTTCAAATGAATTCTTTCTAACGGCTGAGTAATATTCCATGGTGTATATGTACCACAGCTTCCTTATCCATTCATCTGCTGATGGGCATCTAGGTTGCTTCCATGTCCTGGCTATTATAAACAGTGCTGCGATGAATATTGGGGTGCACGTGTCTCTTTCAGATCTGGTTTCCTCAGTGTGTATGCCCAGAAGTGGGATGCTGGGTCATATGGCAGTTCTATTTCCAGTTTTTTAAGAAATCTCCACACTGTTTTCCATAGCGGCTGTACTAGTTTGCATTCCCACCAACAGTGTAAGAGGGTTTCCCTTTTTCCCACACCCTCTCGCAGCATTTATTGCTTTGTAGACTTTGAGAGCAGTCCCTGACGGGCTGTATGGTACCGTCATTGTGGTTTGAATTTGCATTTTCTCTAAAATGAGTGATGTTGAGCATCTTTTCAATGTGTTTGGTTTAGCCATCTGAATGTCTCTTGGAGAAAATGTCTGTTTAGTTCTTGGCCCTTTTTGATTGGGTCAGTTTTATTTTTCTGGATTGACGCCAAGCAGTTTGCCTTGTATAGTTTTTGAGAATTAATCCTTTGTCTGTTTGCTGTTGCTATTCTTTTTCTCCCAATCTGAGGGCGTCTTGTTCAACCCCTTACTTAAGTTTCCTTTGTAGTGGCAAAAAGCTTTTAAGTCATGTAGGCTACCATTTGTTAGTTTGCTTTTAATTCCAATATTCTGGGAAGTGGGTCATAGAGGACCTTGCTGTGGTTTATGTCAGAGAGTGTTTTGCCTAAGTTCTCCTCTAGGAGTTTTATAGTTTCTGGTCTTACATTTAGATCTTTAATCCATTTTGAGTTTATTTTTGTGTATGGTGTTAGAAAGTGTTCTAGTTTCATTCTTTTACAAGTGGTTGACCAGTTTTCCCAGCACACTTGTTAAAGAGGTTGTCCTTTTTCCATTGTATATTCTTGCCTCCTTTCTCAAAGATAAGGTGTCCATAGGTTCGTGGATTTATCTCTGGGCTTTCTATTCTGTTCCATTGATCTATATTTCTGTCTTTGTGCAAGTAACCATCCTGTCTTGATGACTGTGGCTTTGTTAGAGAGTCTGAAGTCAGGCAGGTGAATTTCCTCCCAGTCAATTCTTCTTTCTCAAGATTACTTTTGGCTATTTGAGGTTTTTTGTATTTCCATACAAATTGTGAGAATTCTTGGTCTAGTTCTGTGAAAAATACCGTGGTAACTTGTAAATAGGATTGCATGAATCTATAGATTGCTTTTTTAGAGAAAAGCTAACAGACCTATCCTTACTCAAACTCTTCCAGAAAATTGCAGATGAAGGTAAGCTTCCAAACTCATTCTATGAGGCCACCATCACCCTAATTCCAAAACCAGAAAAAAAAAAAAAAAAAAAGGAAAACTACAGGCCAATATCACTGATGAACATAGATGCAAAAATCCTTAACAAAATTCTAGCAAACAGAATCCAACAACATATTAAAAAAATCATACACCACGACCAAGTGGGCTTTACCCCAGGAATGCAAGGATTCTTTAATATCCGCAAATCAATAAATGTAATACACCACATTAACAAATTGAAGAAGATAAAAACCATATATTATCTCAATAGATGCAGAGAAAGCCTTTGACAAAATTCATACACCTCATTATGATTAAACTCTACAAAAAGCAGGAAAGAAAGGAACATAACCTCAACAGTAAAATAAAAGCTATATATGACAAACCCACAGCAGGCATCACCCTCAATGGTGAAAAATTGAAAGCATTTCCCCTGAAATCAGAACAAGACAAGGGTGCCCACTCTCACCACTACTATTCAACATAGTGTTGGAAGTTTTGGCCACAGCAATCAGAGCAGAAAAAGAAGTAAAAGGAATCCAGATAGGAAAAGAAGAAGTGAAACTCTCACTGTTTGCAGATGACATGATCCTCTACATAGAAAACCCTAAAGACTCTACCAGAAAATTACTAGAGCTAATCAATGAATATAGTAAAGTTGCAGGATATAAAATTAACACACAGAAATCCCTTGCATTCCTATACACTAACAATGAGAAAACAGAAAGAGAAATTAAGGAAACAATACCATTCACCATTGCAACAAAAAGAATAAAATACTTAGGAGTATATCTACCTAAAGAAACAAAAGACCTATACATAGAAAACTATAAAACACTGATGAAAGAAATCAAAGAGGACACAAACAGATGGAGAAACATACCGTGTTCATGGATTGGAAGAATCAATATTGTCAAAATGGCTATTCTACCTACTGTTTTTTATCAGGATCATTGTTTTACTGGATATTTGGGAAATTATATCCTCTAGAACCTCTCAAGACTAACAAGGGCTTTCTGCCTACTGCTTTAAGAAAAAATGGCTCTGAAATGCAACTATACCTGGCAACCAGTAAGACTATACAGAATTTTCTAAGAAAGAAACTTCCATTTAGACATACAATACTGAAATTAAAAGCAACATTCTTAAGTGGAATTAAATGAATACATTCATTTGTCAAACTCTTATTGAGTTTCTTCCGCAGAATTTTGTGAAGTGCTTTGTTTAATGAGACAAAAAAAGGCCTTCCAGAAGATCATGATTTAGTGAGGGAGAAAAAAGGCAAGTAATCACTACTGTTAAAGTTTGATGTTTTAGTTAATATTTGGACTGTTCCATGATCAATCGAGAAGTTATTCTAATCCATTATACAGATATAGATTGGATAACTTAAGTATTCAGCTTAGAAAGTTACTAGAATCATTTTGGAAGGGGGAAATCCAAACCATCTATATCTTCAGTGGTGTATATCTGTGACATTCTATAGAAATCTGTTTCTTATTTATCCTAGTTTGTTACTGAAATCAGGCATTCTGGATTGTTAGCAAAACCAGGATATCTAACTTATAATATCAATTTACATTCATATTCTTGTAACTTAACCAAAGCATTCACTTAGTTCAATATCCTTCACTTAAAACAGAAGAGATTCACAGTAAATTATGGAGGACTAATGTTTCTGTAGGTTTAATCCAAGTATTTCTTAAGCAAAAATAAAACAGTTTGGCAAGTCCTTTCCTGTCCTGGGCATCAGTGTCCCCAGCTATCACATCAGAGGACGGTCTCATAGAACCACCAAGAAAGCATCCAGACCAAACAGCTTATAGACATCCTGGAGATGGAAACTCAATTAGATAATTTTATTTAGATGAATCTATGGTAGATGGTAAGAAAACTGTGGCTAAAGTCAAACTCTTTTGGGGGGCAATACATCAGTCTATGTAATTCTCTTATAATTTTGTATATCAAAAGGAAATCTACTTTTACTCTTTATTAGGAACATTCCATTCCAGCAAATTTTCATCTTGTCTTCGTAGAATGTGAATTTTACCATAGACCTTAACTGTAAAAATGAGCAGCTGTGCACAAACAGTAGCAACATAATTTTACTTATTACTTTATAGAGATAAATGTAATACCTTAACATAGTATTTAATTTGTAATATGGATAGAATTTGACTTTGAATAAGGATGCCAAATATTTTAAATCCCAGAAATTATGTTCTTTTTTCCCCATTGCCTTGTTTCTTGTTCCTATAAATGTTTATTAAATTCCTAGATGTTTCTATTTAGTCTTTAATATCATTTCTTTTTATTTTCATAACAGTAACTTAATAATGAGATGCCACATAAATGTAGATTGAAATATCCTATCATACTTCATAGTTGGTCTTGCAACTCCTTGAGAAAGAGTTCTAAAACCTTAAACAAGGCCTTTATTTTGTGTTCTAAAAAAGTGTCATAAGGAGTTAACAGGACACAGCTGTACTGGCTCTTTCTAATAAGCAGCTTCTGTGGCTTTGGTCACCACAGGTGTCTCTGTAACCTGCAAACTCTTATTACTAGTGTATCAAAGTTGTGCTACTTAACAGACTTCTTTAGTAAAACATAACAAAGCAATTACATGGCTGTTGATTGCCAGTCATAAAAAAAACCCTCAAACACTGCTTTTCAAAAGAAACTACACTGCAATTTTTTGTCATTGTAAAATAAAAGGAACTAAGGAATTAAATGGAGGATAGAACAAAATAACAGCAGGTAGCCTGCTGAACTTAGCCACTACAGATGGTTTAGAAATAGTGTTTCCTTCTCCATCAAGTTGTGGATAAAAGGAAAGGAGGAGATTCCTTACTGCCAGTGAATGGCAAGAGATTTAGCCAAGTCTCCAGTCTATGTATTTTGCCTCATGAAAGACCTTCGATGCTGCATTTTTATCTGTTTTTGGCGCTGCTTTTCATCACCTTTAACTGAGTGTGAATAATAACCTGATTTAATTTAAACAAATACAGGTGCTAAAGGTTCTTTATTTATGTATAACAGGGAATATTTCCAAGGCAGAACGAAGTCATCCTATGAAAATTCCTAACCATTTACTTAAAGAAATGAAGTATTAGATGAAGAAATTGCTTCAACATTCTTTTGCTTCACTTTTAAGGGAAGAATCATCTTTCTTTTCAGATTCAGATTACATAAGACAAAGTCTGAATGATGAGCAAAAATTCAGTGAGCCATAAAATAATAAAAAGACAAATCAGATGATTTCCAATTGTTCTACAGTCATTTAAATCATGTACCTACAATAGGATTGCCTTGAAATGAATTAATTTAATCTTCCTGTTCATAAATCAGCAGGCTGTGATTATGATTGTGTTAACACCACCCAAAGTTGCATCACAGGATGTTATGGCCACATGTGTAATTAAACAAGATGAAATATATTTCAGATGGTAAACTCAAATAGGCAAAATATGAAGAATTATTCATTACTTACAGATGTTATGATTAACAAATTAAGTAAATTTATCCTGACAGCTAGGAAAGGGAATTTTTTTTTTCTACTGAGAATATGGATGTATTGCTGGCTGTGTGCAAAAGAATGTGTGCAATAAAGCGATTACATCAATTAGCATATGCTAGAGTTAAGCTATTACCAACTCCACTGGACTGGTCCAGAATGTCCTGCCTTCATCACTGGAATTATTAAGAATGTAACCTTACTAGTAGGATTATATATTAGATTTTCCTTGTCTTTTCTGAATATTATTAGAAACAGATTTTAATGTTCAACAACGTATTAGAACATTAGAATATCAGTACAAAGAAATGTATTTTATTAATGCAAAAAGACATGAACAATGTATTTTGGTTTTGGTTTTTGGGTTATTCCTGAATTTAAGAAATCTTTTATTAGTTAAAGTATTTTTTCACAACTGTAAATAACTGCATACATTAACTACAACAAACAGTTTTTATCTAATTAAATGTAATAATAGAAAACTTAAGCTGAGGATGAAAATGTTTATGATGATAAGAAATCAAATACAATGATGACTTAAAAAAAAAATAAAAGCCCAACTTATAACTTACGAACAACAGTATTACCTTGCTCTGTTGGCATCCTTTGTCAGATCCCAAGCCCAGGTTATAAAATTTTGACTCAGATAAGAGACAATAGATTCAGCACAAAGCATTTGTGAGCAGAACACGTTGGTTAATACACTTTCATCATGGTGGAGGTAGATAGCAAGAAGCTTTCTCTGAAAAGAGGAGAAAAGATTGATAAATTAAAATATCCACTAATGTAACATTTCTTGAATTTTGAAAGGCACAATCAGTCAATACAAACAACAAAGACAAAAATTAAATGCTATTCCCTAAGAGTATCTGACACCTGGAGCTCCTAAAGCATCTACTAATATGAATACATTTTGCTTCGGATGATTATACTCTTGTCTTACAGACTGCTGTCATAGATTCCTGTTAACATGTGCAAGCCTATCTCAAGCATGAATCAAAATAGGATTGCATTTTCTTTAAAGGAAATGTAATTACAATTCTTCATATTTAGTACATACTATATACATAAAGGGAAAATTAATTCTGAGCTATTCAACAATACAGAGAAAACAATACCGATTAAGATTGAATGCCAAAATCTCCTCTTACATAGTTTTTATGTTTTTAACCTGAACACTGAAGAGTCTCTTCTACTTGAAAGAAAAAAGTCTGAAATAACTTTTGTTTTAGTTCCACAGGTAATTTCAAAGTCCTTAATGTTTTCCCATGTCAAAGTCCTTACTTCAGAACATGTGATTGATATCTACTTGCCATTTGAAAGGATGATAGAAAAATGTTTACTTCACTTGAGTTCCTTCTAGTTTATATTTCAGAAAATATCCAACGTAGTTTCTCATATAGAAAATTATTCTTTGCTTTTTGCCTGATAAAACTTGCTTTCAAGAAATGACATTTGCTCTTTTAAACGTACCCTTTGTCAGAGCTAGATAATCAATAAAATAACTGAAACTAAAAACTGATACTGAGCAATATAATTTGCAAATGTCAGCTTTAACCACAGCAAACATGGTTAAAGAACCTAAATTGTCTTTAATTAATTTTCTGGTGCTACCCTATAGAACAGCTGAGTTTAAGAATAGCCAGTTACCAGGAAATGGAAAGGTAAAATATTATGATAAATACACAAACTAATCTGTGAAATTCTGGTGAAGGACAATTTCAAGGAAGCTTAGAATCCTTCCCCTCATATTGAAAAAGAATGTGATGATGAGGAAAAAATGCTGTGTAGTAAGATGAACAAAAGAAGGGTTTTTATTCATAACCCAGGGTTTTTATTTATTTAACCCATTTATAGAAGAAGGGTTCACGCTGACGAACATCTGATGCTTGGAATTATGCTGATAAACAATCCTAATAATAATAGTCATCATCATTTTCTTCAAAGGAAAATTTTGTACTAGATGAGGGTAGCCAGAAGTAGATGCTTCCAAAATGAGTGTGTTAGTTACACACCCATTATCTACTTTAATCCCTAGAACAAACCTGTAAAATAGTATTCTTAACTTTATCAACCTATGAGGAAACTGAGCTTTAGAAACCTGGCTTATCCTAAATTCCACAACTAATAAGTAAGTAGTATATCTGGGATTGGAATCCAGATTGGCTGACTCCAAGCCTAGTATTCTGTCTTTGATACTACAGAAGTAGCAAAGAACCCAACCACTCTACACTCCAGGCTTAGAGAGCTTGTAGAGTATTAAGGCACCAGATGCTCACACATCAGTACTTCTGGGGCCTCAGAGAACAGCATGTAATGTGAATAAGGGCAGAACTTCCGAGTGTAAGTAGCTCCAACAGTAGCTGCTTCCAGGTGTCAATTCATTCATTCAATAAGTATTTGTTAAAATAGTTTTTGTCTCAGGCTCAGCAGGAAGCAGCAGTGATGAAACATCGAATAAGAAAGGTTTAGGGTTTTTTCATCTATGTTGATGACACCTGCAGATAATAGTAGCTGGTATCTAGGAAGTCTGTAATCAGATATATTGTGGGAGAGATATTTATTTGGAAGACTCCTACTCAACCTTTAAGGCTCAAAGTAAATGCCTCTATGAAGCCTTCCCTGATTCTCCAAGGCAGTGTTAAGCGCTTCCTTTTTGGGCCTCTATCTCTTCTGTTAGTATTGTAATTGTTAACCAGTTTCCCCTCTAAACAAAGTCTCTCAAGGGTAAGAACAGGATCTCTTCTGGTCTTCTTTGCATCCCTAAATTAGCACATGTCTTAGCATATTTGAGGAAAGAAACAGGAATGTTGGTATCAGCGACAGCCCTCTGGCAAAAAAGATACCAAATGGTAGCCAAATCACTCTTAGTAAACGAATCTAGAACTACTGCTTTAGGGATGGGAATGTGAACCTGGCAGCACTAACAAGTTCAGCACTAACAAGTCCTCTTCTTAGACGCTCTCTAGCCCAACAGACAGACAGATGTCAACCTCTAATTCTGCTTGATTGTATTTCAGCAACTACATTTAAAGAGACACTGGGAACAAGAGAGCCATCCATTTTTGAAATCAGCCTATTTTTAACCGAACAATAGCAATGGCTGAATCTTTAAAATGCTTATTTCTCTCAAGAACACTGCAATGGAACATTCAGACGTTAGGAAAGAGATTAGCAATTTACATTGCTATTTCACTGATTTAATTTGAATGCTCTTCCAAAACAAACACACATATACTGAAGAGGCTACTAAGAAACCCAACATGGAGAGTTCCCTATAAGTGCAGCTGACAGTGTTGACTGAAACTAAACTTGGAAATCCAGGGCACTAATGCACAATATCAAGCAATAAAAAGCATCTCTTTGGTAATATTTAATTTAAAAAAAGAAGAAAGAGGCAGGCGAAGATCAGGCACTGTCTGTTTTGGAGGATCAACCGTTCTGCATTTCAAAGCATTGGTCCCTGCAATATCCAGGTTACTGTGCTAGAATCTCAACTATTATATCGCAGTTGTGAGAGGGAGGGCAAAGATGTGTTTACTCAGTGATTAGGCCCTTAGAATAAGCCTCTAGCTCCTAGAGAGACAGCTCACCACTTATTCATTTGGACCAATTCACAAAGCCTAGGAAGATTAAACATCCATGCTGAGAAGACAAGCGAATGCAGACGGTGAAAAAGAAATAAAAATTCTTTAAAAACTCTGAGATGACTTCATTATTTTTCCACAAGGAAACTTTAGGAAAGTGTTTAGTTAGAGAAAAACCCACATTGACCTCTCTCTAAACCCTTAATCTTTCCTTTGTGGTGGCACTGCTTTGTGGTAAGCGACTGGCTCGCCTCGCCCCTCTTTTCACTGGAAGCTGAGAGAAAAAAGGCCCTGGAGAAACAGTTTTCGTTCCAGGGACATAAACCCCTGACACTGTTAAACATGAGATGCCAGGAAAACACACTTTAAAAAAAAAAAAATCTCACTTTAAGCTCTAAACTGTGAGAAAGGAGATGATACAAAGAGTATCAGAGAAGGATCTTCAGGTTGGGGGTACTCCCATAGTAGCTTTCAAAAGAAAAACTGAAAAATCTTAAAATAATCTTTTCTCCCAAACCTAATAACACTTTCAACTTTCAACGAAACTTTTTTCTTCTGCTATTATGACAGTAAAAATAGTAAAATGTTAAGACTTAATAATATGAAAATGCTACTAAATTTGGGTTACCTAAACCTCTGATTAAATTATAGGCACACCTAAATGAAACCCCCCAGTCTCAAATTTCTGATTACTTTATTGATTCAACTAAACACAGGCCAAAACAGTGAGAACTGGGTTGAGCATATCAGAAAACTGCTTTTGTGAAGAAAGGGCATTTAGTACATAGAAAAAGCATAGGGAAATGTTTTGTTTTCCATTACTATAACCATTTTTCCCTTTGGCCCATTAATAATTCAGTTCAATAACATTTACAGAGTGCCTATGTGTTAGGCATTGAGAATATAAAGATGAATAAAACAAAGTTCCCTTGCTCTCTAAAAGTTGGGGATCTGGAAGGGATGGCAGACGCGGAAAGCAAAAAATTTAATTGCAGTATCATATGAGAAGCAATAAGATCAGGGCATTTAAAGAATGTACATTTTATTTGTCCTTTCTAATTTGGCAGAGAGACTGTAAGTCTGGTTGAGGAAAAAGGCAAGCAGCCTAGCTATATTCTCCTCAGACTCCCTCTTTGTGATCTAGGTTTTGGTAACACAGTTAAAGGAAAGCCTCCAAGCATTAAAGTAACAGAAAGCTCTGTGCTAAACCTAGTTTTGCCACTTACCAGCTGTGTGATTATGGGGGTAAGATGTAAGGATTGTGGATATAGTAGGTAAAATACTTATTTACAATGCATGGCCCGTAGTAGGTGCCGAATAAAATGCAGCTGTTCGGATCAAGATTCTGGAAATATCCATGCAAAATAAAGGATTTAAAGGTCATTTCAAGATAAATTATAGCCATAAAATACAGCTTCTTCATTTCTCCTACTAGTGTTTGGGATGCTTAATTGTGTCCGCAATTTCAGGGCTTCACTAATCTTCATATTCAAATCCAGGCGCTAAGGTACTAAGTTGATCCTTAGAAAATGCCAGGCTGACAGCAACCAATGTGACCTGGCCCTGAGCTACAGTAGCTATTGTATTTAGACACTCAGCATCACAGAACTACAGAACATTACAGCTGGAAGAAGTGAGCTGGCTATGTCTCAAAATAAGCCAGGCACAGAGCAGACACTCAGAAAATATTTACTGATGGGCTGAAAAAAAAGTTGTCCAGTTTCTTTTTAGGTACCAGAATATCCATAATTTGTGTGTTCAATGATTTTGAAGTTGATATGACAAATGATTTCTAGAAATGGTATTTCATAGTTTTTTCAGTATAAGAATTAAAACAAATTAAAAATAATTATCTTTGTGTAAATTGGGACCCAATTTTATTTCTCCATTTTCAGTTTCCCTTCTCCTTTTATATTATCGCCATAATAGTCAGAATCATCACTCTTCTTTTAAGTTTGGGGGTGGTTTACTGATACAAGGCACTGATAAACTGATACAACAGTAAACACTCTTTATATTTTACCTAGATTGATCAATTATTAACATTTTGCTGTATTTGCTCAATCATTCTTTTCATGCTTCTTTCCCTGAAACATTTAAAGCTGCTCATATCGTGACACCTCCACTTTACTTTAGTGTCTGTCGCCTAAGAAATAAGGATATTCCCTTACATAATCATTATTTCTTTAATCACACCTAAGACATTTAATATTGTTTACAATAGTTACAACTTAATATTGTACAATTATCTAATACAGAGTCCATATTCAAATTTCTCCAGTACCTCATAATGTTGTTTGTAGCTATCTTATTTATTGTTTTAAATCTAGGCTCTAATTAGTTCATGGCCAGTTCTAATTAGTTCATCCCAGTTCACAGTCCATTTCCACAATCTTGTTCCTATATATGGATATTCACAGATCCAGCCAGCGTCCAACCAAGACTCAAGCACACAGTAAGAACTGTGGCACAGCAGCATGAAGCTACATTGTCTGGAAACAAATCCCGGCTTCGCCACCTCCCAGCTCTGTGACGTTGAGAAAGCTATTTCTCTTTTCTGGCCTTGGTGACACATAGCTTTGGAAGTCCAATGCTCTTAGATGGGAGTGGTGACATAACTACTATAACAGAGGGGGTCCTTGGGTCTAGGCATGAACAACAGACAGGCTGCTTCTTTATGAAGGTGATATTTGAGCTGAAATTTAACTTTAGGTGATAGTGGAAAAAAGGAAGAGTGAAAAAAGAGTAAAAGCAAAGAGAAAAGGTTGGGAAAAGCCCCTGTGATGTCAATGGCCTGATGTATTCAAAGAACTCCAAGCTAGTAATTTTTGAACAGTAAAGAATCAGAGTGCAGACTGATTTTGGAGCGAATTGTGACACTTTGCCTTTTTTTTTTTCTCGCTCCTAAAACTGAGTTCAAGGACCAACTGATAGCAACCAACTAGAGAAGTTCCAAAAGAAAACAGCCACCTAGTGAAGATGAAGAGATGCTAGGATGGTATCTTTTCCCTCTTATTTCCTGAAGCAGATGTTGGAACGGCACTCTTGAAGACACAGTCTATGTCTGAGATGTATTTGAGTCTCACACTGGGAGATCACTCCTGTGAAAGTCATAGGTTAAACAAACAAACAAACCAAAAAGCCTAAAGCAAAATTAAACTGTCTTTGTAAAATAAGCTGACAAGTTCATTGGGTACTGAGCTTTATCAGTTTGCATTGTTCAAACTGTATTACTCAGGTCATAAAATATCTTTAAGAAAGATACACATGTATCTAAAGTTCTTATGAATAAGGAAATTGGAAGCCTGGGACTTCCCTGGTGGTCCAGTGGTTATAAATCTGCCTTCCAAGGCTGGGGACACAGGTTTGACTCCTGGTCAGGGAATTAAGATCCCACAAGCTGTGGGGTGACTAAACCCACAAACCATAACTAGAGAGCCAGTGTGCTGAAACTAAGAACAGCCAAAAATAAATAAATAACTATTAAAAAAAATAAACTGGAAGCTCAATTGATTGGCTGTTATAGCAAACTGACTGTTTTTACTCTTCTTTTCTGTGAAATATTTACTTATAATGCTTGCCCCTACTCGGGCATTGTCCTCTTTTAACTGATCTTTACAGTTCTTCATGGGGCTTCCCGTCCTTCGTAAGTGTATATGCTAGAGAAATTAAGCTCCCAATACTTCTAATAAAGATACTAGGCCCTACTTAACATCAGAAATACTTTGATTTTCTTAATATAGTTATTTATTAAAGACTGTAAATGACAAGGCAAATATAAAACCAACAGATTCTATTGAAATGCTTCAGAGGAAAGAAAGAACAGAACACATTAGTGTAGGTCTATGACAAAAGCAGTATTATTCTCTGTTTTGTTAGGCACTCCAAGAAGGGTGTGGGAGAAACAGGATACTAGAAGATACACATGTATAAAAAGGTATACAAAGGCTAACAGGCTGTGAAACACAGGAGTCAAAAAGCTTGTAAACTACACTGCGCTATTATTGTACTGTGATTTTCTAATCATTGCCTGACACTCCACAACTACACGTACACAAACATACACAGTTGCTCAGTCTCCGCCACCAATTTCTCCCTTTCCATCCATTCTATTGATACAAACTGCCACCACAATACTTATTTCTCTGACAGTGTCACCCTCTTCTTCAGCACTTTCAAAAGCTAACTACTACCTCACAATAACAATAGTCTTTAGCTGGCATTCACGGATTTCCATGTTGAAACCCCAGTCTACTTCTCTATTTCAGTCTGATTTCCTACTGCTCCTTTACATGTACCAATTATGTAGGCCAATTCATCTTCCCTAATATGTGCATCTGAATAACTTGGTTACTGTGAAGGTAAGGATTCATTATTCCAAGGTAGGTTAATTGCCAAGATATTTTAATCTCCATTTCAGAGAAAATGTTGGCTTATATAGTCAGTTTCAGGTTCCAGGTTTAAATCCAAATCTGCCTGATTTATTCAATGTCCATCAACTAAAAAGCAAACAATCTTAAAGATGTTTCACAAACATTTTGAAGATGTTTTACTTATATTAATTTCTTGTTAACCTTGTGAAGTATGTACTACAACACAAATTTTTAAGTTTTGATGCGCAGAGAGATTGAGTAACCTAATTTTAATAGCACACGGCAAGTAAATAGGGGCTCAGAATTAAATATAAGAATTCCCATTGTTTCTCTTTCTACTATTTTCTTTATATTTAAATGAAAATGTTTAAGATTAGATATGGAACAAACTTGTTAAATTTACAAATGGAATACTTAAGAGATCCAATTTAGCTTTTTATCCTTTACAAATAGGCAGTATGAGGAACAAATACTTTCTAGGGACAGGAAGGGCTCCTTAAGAGAAATGATACAAATATGATTAAAGCCCACTAATAAAAATCAGCCTTGCTTTTCATATTTTAATAAATTTTACCTATATAGCTTTTTGAATACAGTTATATGGCTCTCAAAAAATGGAGAACAGCAATAAATTGAGAAGAATGTTTCACACAGCAGCATATCTTAAAACTAATTAATTTTAACTAATTAAAAAAATAATTTTATTATAAACATTAAAGATTTGTACAATTTTAATTAGGTAGATCTGATAACTCGGAGAATAAGAGGCAAATTCTAGATAAGGTGCTAACTATATACTGTTTAGTGGAAATATCTAATTACACAATAGTATGGCTGCACTTCTATAAAACTCAGCAACATTTTTACTGATGTATATGTTTGGAGACTTTTCTATTTTAAACCACATTTAAAAGTAAAAACATTTAGTAGTGCTTATTTTCAGGTTTAGGATTATGAGGTAACTTAATTTGCTACTTTAAATGTATTTGTATTCTTTTCTTTTAACAAACATTTCATTTATATGAAAACATACTTCAAAAATTATACTAGCATCAATAGTTCTTATCTCATACATGTGCCAGATGCTATCCTAGCTGTCATAAAAAATTACTCTAAAAACACTGTCTGCCTTTAAGGAATTTAAATTGAAAAGAAAACAAAGACATGATGAACAAACTGTGCATACTTTCCAAAGCACAAATAGGTCTGTTTGGCTGATTTTTCTGGATGATAGAGTGCTAGAAACTTATCAATTGCAGTTCTGGCTTCATATTTGATTAGAGCTTATTTCTTTTTAAAAAACATTGACCAGGGATGGTATTTAGGTTCTTAACTTGACGAAGTAGAAACAGCACTACTTTGTTGCTTCGTTGCTCAGTCGTGTCCGACTCTCTGCTACCCCATGGACTGTAGCCTGTCAGGATCCTCTGTCCATGGGATTTTCCAGACAGGAATTCTGGAGTGGGTTGTCATTTCCTTCTCTAGCACTACTTTAAAATGGGCCAATTTTTAAAATGAGTGTAATAAAACCTGATAATGAACAAAGTACTGTTAAAGCAAAGCCTTCATTTTAGAGCTATAAATGCTCAAATGGGTTCTCAAAATTCCTTTATGGAACTGTTCTTAAAGTTAACAACAGTTTTTTATTATTTTTTTATTCATGAACTGCATAAAAAAACCAGTTCTGGTATTTTTCAGATTTTTTTCCATTGCAGGACATTATAAGATATTGACTACAGTTTCCTATGCTATACAGTAGACTTTATTGCTTGTTGTGTATCTATTTTTTAAATTAGAAATCTAGCATTCTATTCATATTAAGTCAAATCTCTGTATATGTATAAACGAATCACCTTGCTGTGCACCTGAAACATTGTAACTCAACTGTACTTCAGTAAAGTATATATATTAAACTAACACATAAATAAATGGACTGCAAAAAACCAAACAGAAAATCGGTTTTGCTATTTTACAAACATTTCTGAAATTTGTCTAAAACTATTTAAAATCACCTCAGTCATGATTCTCGGTACATTCATGAAAATATCTTGAAAGTCGCTCAGTCGTGTCCGACTCTGCGACCTCATGGACTATACAGTCCATGGAATTCTCCAGGTCAGAATACTAGAGTGGGTAGCCTTTCCCTTCCCCAGTAGATCTTCCCAACCCAGGAATCGAACCAGGATCTCCTGCATTGCAGGCAGATTCTTTACCAACTGAGCTATCAGGGAAGCATTTATGAGGAGATCCCACTTAACCCTCAAAACAACCATAAAAAGTAAATACATATTATCATCAACCCTTCTTTTTTCTAGATTAGAAAGAGGCTCATTACTTGTTTGGGAACACAGCGTTACTAAGTGGGAAATCAAGCACTGGTTTCCTTAATTTATGTGTAATATTTGCAAACAGCGCTGGGTCTGAAGTGAAGATCTAAGCAAGTATAACAGGATTACCGCCATCAAAGCCCAGTCTCCCAAAGGGTGGCTGGGAAAGGGACATTCTTTCACATGGGACGTAAGCCCTGGCACTGGGATTTTTACTGCTGTTGAATTTTAGTCACTTACAAATGTCTAATCATTCTCTGGGGGGCTTTTTGTTGTGAAGAGATCTCAGGGACAGCAGAACTGAGAGGTGGGGAGGCTATAAGGAGAAAAAGAAACTTCTTTAGGGGAAGAAAGTCCCAGGGAATCATGGTGTGGCTGGTGGTAACTTCTGCAACTGTAATTAAGGAGGCAAACAACTGGCTCTTCCTTGTCTATAGATAAAATGTAAGCTTCTTTCAACAAATATTTTTTAAACACCAGGTAATGCCAGGACATCACAGACCCCTCTATGCTCCTGTTGATATTCTCAGCCTCATTATACCAGGCAGTCCAACTCTCTGTCTTGCACTGTTTTGCTCTCTGTCTTATTTTTTTTGGTTGTACCTCCCCTGGTAGCTCAGATGGTAAAGAATCCACCTGCAATGCAGAAGACCCAGGTTCGATTCCTGGATCAGGAAGATCCCCTGGAGAAGGGAACGGCAACCCACTCCATTGTTCTTGCCTGGAGAATTCCACAGACAGAGGACCCTGTTGGGCTACAGTCCATGGGGTCACAAACAGTTGGACACGACTGAGCAACTTTCACCCTCAATTACAATCTTCTGGTATATCCTTATGACCTTCTTTTTGTTTAGAATTCTGCTTGCCTGTTTTATTTATCTTACAAGATTTAGGTCAGAAGTACCACCTCTAGAAATCTCCCTGAACTTCTAAGGCAGATGAAGTGCCTCTCCTCTTTGCTCCTACAGCATTTTACATTTATAGCATTTTATAGATCTATTTATATATTGTTTTATCTTCCCTACTAGGGCTTCCCAGGTGGTACTAGTGGTAAATAACCTGCCTCCAATGCTGGAGATATATAAGAGATGCAGGTTCAATCCCTGGGTCAAGAAGGTCCCCAGGAGGAGGGAATGGCAACCCACTCCAGTATTCTTGCCTGGAGAATCCCAAGGACAGAGGAACCTGGAAGGCTATAGTCCACAGGGTTGCAAAGAGTCAGACATGACTGAAGTGACTTAGCACACATCTTCCCTACTAGACTGTGGACATGTCAAGAACAGGAAACCTCTATATCCTAGGTCTTTAAATAGGCATACAATAAATATTGATGGCCTTCAATTCAATCAACATCCCTAACAGTTAAGGGCAAAGAAGAGATCATAAAAGTGATCAGTCCATTATCAGAAGTCAAAACTTTCCACAATACACTTAAACACAAGAACTTAGAATAGCTGTTTCATTGAAGTTGGAACTCTGCTTTGAACAGTATTGTAAATTTCTCATGAAAAAGGCAGAAAGAACTGTGAGCACCCTCACCAAGTGCTCTCAAATGAAATCAGTTTGAAGCAGTTTTCATTAAGATGGATTGAATGTGTATCGTGAGAAACACTTTATCAAATGTAGTGTTTTACTTAGTGATTAACTATATACCAGTTGATGAAGCTCCCCAAATCCTTTGTAATCCCACCACTCCAATAAACATTTAATGAGTATATAAGTTCAAAAAGCCTAGCAGAGGATTTAAACCTTCAATCTTGTTTTTATTTACTCTGGGAACTCAATTTCTCACTTCAAGTGAAGATTGCTGGTACTCAAGGCTCATCTGTTGCCCTGGTAAAATTAATGTGTCTCCCACAGTTTAAATTAAACATGTGATGTTTAAGATGAAAGAAATTTAGTAACAATCCCACAGTATCGGTCATACTTCCCTTAAAATGTTTGAACATAATAGGAAAACTCTTTTCTTAAAAATGATTCGTTCAGAAGTTTTAAAAAAAATATCAAAAACAATTTCTTTTAACTTTCAAATGTACAGTCTGAAAGAAGAGATGAAGTTTGATAACTGAATACAGTAGTTTAGCAGTTAGCACTGAAAAGCTTTGGAAGTAAGACCGTGTAGTATAAAATACACTTTTATATGTTAGAACAACTGCACTTTTACTTGGCCTCTACTGCTAACCCTTGATTTGCCTTTGGTTAAGTCATGTAGCTTTTCTGAGCTTTGTCATCTCTACAATTGGAATATTGATATTATGTATCCCTATCTCACTGGTTTGTTGTGGGGTTGAAATGAGATATGCATAAAGCTTCACAAACCATAGTACACCATATAAACCTAAAGCAGTAGTACTATTTCTATACTTTCTAGACAATCGTTTTTAATTTTAAAAGAATATGTATATAATTAGGTTGATGACTAAAATAAATGTTCCTTCTCAGATTTAATTTTGAATAACTTATCCACTATGCAGATAAATCTTAAGTTTAGAGCAATGTAATAAATGATACATAAACTGCTATTGATCTTTAACTTGGAAAAGAGAAATGAAGAAAGAAAAAAAAACCCTAGACAAGCAGAAAAAGATAAAGATATTTTAGGAGTCCAAAGAAGTCAGTGGATTTTGGCATCAATCTAATACAAAACAACACATTTAATTACATGAACCAATGACTTCCAGTTGTTAAAATACTAATTCAGTAATCAAAAACAAACAATTGTTTCATTAGAAATACCAGAAATTATAAAGAGTTTATGCTCCTCTGGGGATCAGCAGTCTGAATAAAACCAAATGCCAATTTACTGTACAAAGACACTCAGTAAAAAATTCTTTCATCTATTATATATTGTATATTTAAATAATATATCATCACTGAAAATTATAATGTTTCTAATAGCTTTTAAAATGGAATTCAACAGATGACTATGCCTATATGGGAGCTATATTTAGGTTATAAAAGACCCTTGTATTTTCTGGTTACTCCAACTGCTTAGCAATCTTGCTGGAAAGCAGAGAAAAATTAATCCCAAATACATTTATACCCAGGAATGAACTGAAAAAGAGATTATTTAAAAATTATAAATATTCTTTCAAACATATTTATGTTCAAAAATAAGTGATTGTTTAAATAGAATAACATCACCATACAACGATGGACTCTAACCATTAAAAATCTGATTATAATAAAGTATTCAGCATTACTTAAAAAGCATTCTTGCAAAAAAAAGAAATTCACCTGAATCTAACAAAGCTTTAAGCCTTAATATCCATTTCTCAGGAAATACAGAGATAGAGGAACAAGTTAAATAATATCACAAGGAAACAATCACACAAATCAAGAATTTAGAACAATCTGTAATCATCCAACATGATTTCTTCAAAAGCAAATGTCATAAAAACAGGCGGTGGGGAATAAAGGGGGTGTTTGCTTAAAAGGGTATAAGAAATCTAACAAACAAATATAATTTGTTATCCCAATCAACCAATGAAGTTTGAATATGCACTGGATACTAGATGATGTTAGCAAATTATTGTTAATTATGTTACAAGCAATACTGGTATTGTGATTCTGTAGGAGAATATCATTATTTTTGAAAAGTGTATGCAGCTGTTTTTATGGGTAAACTATGATGTCACCTTGAAATAGCTTAGCAAAAATAACGAATATTTAAGGGTATCCTAACTTCTACAGTTTAAGTTTTAATAATTTCAAAAGTTTAACTGCTAAAACTTAAAAAAAAATTTGCAAATTTATATTTCTTTTATATTTGCTCTTATGAATTTTGAATAATAAATTCAAAATTATTTTCTATTCCAGTCAAAGTTTGCAATTTTCAATCAGAGGGACTGAAACAAATATTTACCATAAAAATTTATTAATCAAAATCATAAATCTAATAGCATAAATAACGTAAATAATTAAATTTCAAATGTTGCTTCTTTTTAAGTATGTAGCAGTTAAACTTTTCAAGTTATAAGGCTTAAAACTCTATTAAAACTTTAGGATGTCCTGTATATAAAGAAGCAAATATGGGATAAAATTTTAGTGATTATTAAGTCTAGGTATAGGTGATTTGAGTGTTTACTGTACTATTCCTTTATTTTTTCTTTATTAAAAATTGTTTTAGTAAAAGTTGAAATATTATAAAATATAATTAAGGGTATGATCATATAATATTTAAAAGGTGAAAATAAGCTGTTTGAACAGGATTATAACATGACCAATTTCTTGTTAAATGTGGGCTCAACAAAATATATAATAAAAATATGGAAAGAACATGTATCATAAAGCTAATCTGTGTTAGAATGTATTCTTTGTGCTTTTCAGTATCTTCCAAAACCTGTACAGAAACTATAAAACTGTATTACTGTAAATATATGTCTTCAAAAATAAAATCCATTTAATATAGTTTTAATAGTCAAAAAACTGATAGTTAAAACAGACTTTACATGGGCTATTCAGCTATTCTTAGGGTAAAGAACAGTTTATGTTTCTTAATCTACTTCACTGAGCTGTCCATGACAGATTTAAATTGATCACTAATGACTATCTTGGAATTCCATTTTTCAAAGTTGTTTTAGATGAATTTTTCTTTAGGTTGTAAGAAGAACTAGAAATTCCAGAGTCATCCTTACACTCTATTCTCAAAATTCCTAATTCCAAAACTTTTACTCTAACTCCATCTACACGTTAGTCCTTCCTTCCTCCCTTTTCTCCTTTCTTCATTAAACATTCAGAGTGTTTAGCTAACCAGGTAAAGAGCAAGATGAAAGGTATTCTTAACACTAAAGCAGCATTAGAAAAGAGTAACATTATGGGGAAATACAAATGGTACACTGCTGCTACATTAATTAAGTGTAAGGCAGGGAATGGGAAGAGCTGAAGCTGTACAGGTATGCAAGAGCCAGATAACTGAGGCCTGGACTGCAGTGTCAACATATAAATAGAACAATCACATGGAATCTTCTTGCTCAAAATATAACTACTGATTTCTTGTTACATATTTCAATCTTCTTGATTGTAAGATCACAAAGCTCATTTCTGTATTTAAAGAAAAATCTTCTTGTTGTCTAAAATGACTTTTAGGAAAAAATATTACAGTTATTAGATACATACTATTAGATGGAATAATCATTTGGGGAAAAGATTGAAGGACAAATCTCTTAGCAAGAAACTGTCAATCACATAACTAAAAAGAATACAAGGACATAGCCTGGTCCCTTCTAAGCATGTCCACCCTTTTTACCCCCTTGGAAAAAAAAAAAAAGAAAGAAACCCTGTTTCAAAGCTTGACAGTCTTCTGCAAGAGCCGGTAGTACCCTATCATACTACTGCCCTCTGACTGAAATGGGCATCTTGGTTATGATTAGGTTGAGAAATGAACCAAAAACAAAATCAAGTCTTCAATCTGAAAAAAAGCAGAAAACATTAAGCATTGCCTCAGGCCTGGTGGTAAACCTATGGGATGCACTGTTTAATTAAAAAAGGTAAATTGCACTTACATCTCGGGCTTTCACATAGAAGGCCTCTTGAAAAGCTGCTTCTAATGAGCCAATAAAAAATACAGGATGGCAGTCACCATATCTATAGGAAAAATTGCATCTATTAATTAAAATACATTTCAAATTTACTTCAAGTTTCACAAGTCTAACCAATGACTTTTAAGTAAATGTTGGGGCTAATGTCTCTTTACATATAGAAAAAACATTGAATCATTTCTTTAAAGGCTTCATTAGTTTTTTGAACTCTTCTTGGCCTCTAGATCACAACACTGGAATTATAAGTACATTGAGCAAATGGACTTAGCAAGTGCCCCATTACCATTTATAAGTAATTCCTGGTTACCTATTTCCCTAAGATTTCCTAATTACAACAGCCTTAACTTTCCATTTTAGTTCATTTATTCTGGAAGTCCAACACAGAAAACATGGTCCCTTGCTAAGTTTCCAAATTACATTACATCAGAAAACAGAACTAAAGAAAATATCATTTACATGAAAATTTAGGTTTAAATATTTAAACACCTTAGGAGATCTCAAATACACAGAAAAATTTGTATTAGACTATTAAAAGAAGAAATGCTAAATGATTCCAAAAAAATTAAAAGATTCATTTACATTTAAAAACATTTGCCTTTTTATCCAATATTTGAAAAAATATTTTGTCTGTCCTAGGATATACTAAAAATTAGTATCCTATACCTAGTCCTTTTGGACTTTCCTAGTGACTCAGCAGTAAAGAATCTGCCTGCAATGCAGGAGATGTGGGTTTGATCTCTGGGTTGGGAAGATCCCCTGGAGAAGAAAATGGCAACCCACTCCAGTATTCTTGCCTGGGAAACCCCATGGTCTGAGAAGCCTGGCAGACTATGATCCACGGGGTCACAAAAGAGCTGGACATGACACAGCGACTAAACAACAACAGCCTAGTCCTTTTGCAAATATCGTCAAGATATTAAATTAGTAATCCATTTATTATGCTTCTATAATGACACAGAGATAAGATAAATACATCTCTGAAGTGGCATAAGTAGTTTATAGTTATCTGATTGGAACACTCTATATTCACTATCAGGACTGTATGTATAGATAAATGTATACTTTGAATACTTTAAGGATAAATTTTAAAACAATCTATGATTAAAGTTGTCTCAAAAAAATCACAGTAGCATTAAAAGAACATCAATTTATATAGTTAATGTCCTAACCCTACCTTGAAGAAAACTCTGCTGTAAATTGTAATAAGGCATCTCCTTCATTTTCTGCGTTTTCTGGCACTAAAAAACAAACAAAAGAAAAAACAAAAACAAAAAACCAAAACAAATAGACACAAAAAACAAACCACATAACATCTAATCCCACATATAAGAAATATATTTAATCAATAAAGAGGAAATAAAATTAAATTTTCGCTTCTGTGATATATCTGAGAAGATATTTTAACTCCAGCTACATTAGAAGATTTCATCAAACCTTAAAAAAGAACCCCAAAAAATGTCACACTCATGAATTTTTGAAAACTAACTGACACAATCTTGCTAGGTGTTCAAAATATGTGCCAGTCATCAATTATGATTTTAAAGTTTTCTTGAAAATGACATCTTGTAATTAAATTATATAAAAAGGCTCTCAAATTATTTAAAGACCTAATGGGAAAAATCAACTTTATGTAAATATCACATCTATTTCTGCCCATAAAGGTTCCCTAATTTCAGAGTAAATGAGTCATTTATGGGCTTAGTTTAACAATTATCTTGTATGCAGTATCCCTTAAGATCCTATACTATGCATCCTGTCAAGTGCAAGTGAGGGAGATGGTATAGTTTACTTTTTTCCCTCCAAAGATGGGTGAATGGAAAAATAATATGACTCCTGACAAAACTGGTATCTCCAATAAGATGTGTGGTGATAACTACAATCACAAAAAGTACAGCTATTTTATCAACTTCCAGGCTTCAAACAGATAGACGAATTCATACATGTGAAACAAAAGTTACATTCCCTTGAGTTTTTAATGAATTTTACTAAAGTATTGGGAATGGTTGGGCTTAAGATCAAAACTTAAGAGGCTCTAGTTCCAATGAATAATGTCTATTTGATACATTTTATCTCTCCAAAACTGGAAGTCAGGAAGAAATTTTTAAGTTCATCGTTCCTCATAAGTTTCTGAACTAGGAGGGAGAATCATAATGCTGGACCCAAGGAGCTATTAATACTCACTCATTGGAGATTTTCTCAGGGCAGATGACGCCATGCCGAATACTTCTCCATCATCCACCCCAAATTCGGAAGCATCTTCAAAGTCATCTCCATCACTATCACTAACCATATGAACATCGGTGCTTTGCTATTTAAGAAAAGTCCTATAATTAGTTTCATACTGAGTTTAGGAAATCAAATTCCTAACATACAAGTTATATAATCACAATAGGGCATTAGAATTATAAACATTTTATTAAATAAGAAGCTATTTGCTAGAGTGAAGCTTAATATTTCTCATTTTAAGGCTTATATATATATATAATATTAAATATATTTCTAATCTTGCTATGATACCCCTATACTAAAGGATGGAGGCCGAGGGAAAATGAAGGATGCTTACAAAATCAATAAAGACTGGGTTTTTTTTTAATCAGTTTTTATCCCCAGCCTAGAGTACACAATTAAGAGCACAATAAATGAGGAAATGGGTAAAATCTAAGAGGTCAGAGATAAATAAGCTATACAGGTTATCTGACTTAGGAAATCAAATTCCTAACATACAAGTTATATAACCACAATAGGGCATTAGAATTATAAAAATTTTATTAAATAAGAAGCTATTTGCTAGAGTGAAGCTTAATATTTCTCATTTTAAGGCTTATACACACACACACACACACACATAAAATATTCAGTTCAGTTCAGTCACTCAGTCGTGTCCGACTCTTCGCAACCCCATGAACTGCAGCATGCCAGGCCTCCCTGTCCATCACCAACTCCGGGAGCCCACCCAAACTCATGTCCACTGAGTCGGTGATGCCATCCAACCATCTTATACTCCGTCGTCCCCTTTTCCTCCTGCCCTCAATCTTTCCCAGCATCAGGGTCTTTTCAAATGAGTCAGCTCTTCACATCAGGTGGCCAAAGTATTGGAATTTCAGCTTCAACATCAGTCCTTCCAATGAACACCCAGGACTGATCTCCTTTAGGATGGACTGGTTGGATCTCCTTGCACTCCAAGGGACTCTCAAGAGTCTTCTCCAACACCACAGTTCAAAAGCATCAATTCTTCTGCGCTCAGCTTTCTTTAGAGTCCAACTCTCACATCCATACATGACCACTGGAAAAACCACAGCCTTGACTAGATGGACCTTTGTTGCAAAGTAATGTCTCTGCTTTTTAATATGCTGTCTAGGTTGTCATAACTTTCCTTTCAAGGAGTAAGCGTCTTTTAGTTCATGGCTGCATCACCATTGCAGTGATTTTGGAGCCCAAGAAAATAAAGTCAGCCACTGTTTCCACTGTCTCCTCATCTATTTGCCATGAAGTGATGGGACCAGATGCCATGATCTTAGTTCTCTGAATGTTGAGCTTTAAGCCAATTTTTTCACTCTCCTCTTTCACTTTCATCAAGAGGCTCTTTAGTTCTTCTTCACTTTCTGCCATAAGGGTGGTGTCATCTGCTATCTGAGGTTATTGATATTTCTCCTGGCAATCTTGATTTCAGCTTGTGCTTCCTCCAGCCCAGCGTTTCTCATGATGTACTCTGCATATAAGTTAAATAAGTAGGGTGACAATATACAGCCTTGACGTACTCCTTTTCCTATTTGGAACCAGTCTGTTGTTCCATGTCCAGTTCTAACTGTTGCTTCCTGACCTGCATATAGGTTTCTCAGGAGGCAGGTCAGGTGGTCTGGTATTCCCATCTCTTTCAGAATTTTCCACAGTTTATTGTGATGCACACAGTCAAAGGCTTTGGCATAGTCAATAAATATATATATATATATATATATATATATTTCTAATCTTGCTATGACACCCCTACACTAAAGGATGGAGGCTGAGGGAAAATGAAGGATGCTTACAAAATCAATGAAGACTGGGGTTTTTATAAGTTTTATCCAGAGCCTAGAGTACACAATTAAGAGCACAATAAACAAGGAAATGGGTAAAATCTAAGAGGTCAGAGATAAATAAGCTATACAGGCCTTTCAAAAAGCTTATGGGCAGGAGTAATGACAGCATTTTAAAACTTGCCACTTCCTTATTGCAATGGTTCTCAAATTTCTCATTAGTGAAATATGGTATGCTACTTCCATGGTATTTTTGGAAGGTAACACAAAATAATATATGAAAGGTCTTTAAAACTGAAGGCTATTAAATGAGATGTAATAATGATGCTTCAATTCAGTCACTTTTACTGAGAATTTACTACATGCTGGGCACTAGTAAACAAGCTCTGTTTATTTTGTTTTCAGCAACTTCAACTGAGATGTAAGGTACTACAATGAAAAACATCACTTTCAAAATGATCTCTAATGATTAAGCTCCTGATCTCTAAATTAGAATGGGGTTTCAAACATTAAAAAAAATTATTTAATGTTTTGGTTGCATTTGTGCTGGGCCTTTGTTGCTGCCAAAGGGCTTCCTCTAGTTGTGGCACACAGGCTTCCTCTAGTTATGGAAAGGGGATACTCATTGCAGTGGCTTCTCTTGTTGTGGACCATGGTCTTTAGGGTGCACAGACTTAGTTGTCCTGTGGCATGTGGGATCTTTCCCAAACAGGAATCGAACCTCTGTTTCCTGCACTGGCAGGTAGATTCTTAACCACTGGACCACCAGGGAAGTCTGAGATACCAAACATTTGAATTGAGTTGTGATTACTGACAAATATTCACATCTTGGATAACAAGGGCACCCCAGCAAGGTATCTGGCTAAATGCCTGTCTGCACTATGTTTAATAAATCAGGTCTACAAAGCTCATTTAATAAATGAAGTTTCTATGTTTTAAATTATGGTGGTGTGCACCTAAATTATTAAAATGTATTAAAATGAACTCAGGAGCAAAGATTCATGAAACTTGTCTAGAGGGGATGTTATAGTTCGGTTAGTCATAGAATTATAGATACGAAAACTGGATGGGATTTTAAAGATCTCTCACTAATGGTTTTCATGTTTCTTTTCAAGAGTTACCTAGCTGCCCTTTGTTTTTGTTCAGTCGCTCAGTTGTGTCCAACTCTTTGTGACTCCATGGCTTGCAGCACGCCAGGATTCCCTGTCCTTCACCTTTTCCCCGAGTTTGCTCAAACTCATGTCCATTTAGTTGGTGATGTCACCCAACCATCTCATTCTCTGGTGTTCCCTTCTCCTCCTGTCTTCCATCTTCAGCAACATCAGGATCTTTTCCAGTGAATCATCTCTTTACATCAGGTGGCCAAAGTACTGGAGCTTCAGCATCAGTTCTTTCCAATGAATATTCAGGACTGATCTCCTTTAGGATGGACTAGTTGGATCTCCTTGCAGCCCAAGGGACTCTCAAGAGACTTCTCCAGCATCACAGTTCAAAGGCATCAATTCTTCAGTGTAGCCTTCTTTATCGTCCAGCTCTCACATCCAAACACAACTACTGGAAAAACCATAGCTTTGACAGTACAGACCTTTGTTGGCAAAGTTATCTCTCTGCTTTTTAATATGCTGTCTAGGTTTTTCATAGCTTTTCTTCCAAGGAGGAAGCGTCTTTTAATTTCATGGCTGCAGTCACTGTCCATAGAGATTTTGAAGCCCAGGAAAATAAAGTCTGTGACTATTTCCATTGTTTCCCCATCTATTTGCTGTGAAGTGATAGGATGACATGCCATGATTTTAGTTTTTTGAATGTTGAGTTTTAAGCCAACTTTTTCATTCTCTTCTTTCACCTTCATCAAGAAGCTCTTTAATTCCTCTTCACTTTCTGCCATTAGGGTGGTGCACTGGCAAATATGAGGTCATTGATATTCTCCTGGCAATCTCGATTCCAGTTTGTGAGTTATCCAGTAGATATTATGGTCATCTGAATTAAAGTCACCCATTCTGGTCCATTTTAGTTCACTGATTCTAAAATGTCAATGTTTACTCTTGCTATCTCCTGTTTGACCATTTTCAATTTACCTTGTTTCATGAACCTAACGTTCCAGGTTCCTATGCAATATTGTTCTTTACAGAATCAGACTTTCACCACCAGACAAATCTACACCTGGGCGTTGTTTCCACTTTGGCTCAGCCTCTTCATTCCTCCTGGAGCTGTTTTTCTGCTCTTCTTCAGTAGCATATTAGACACCTACTGACCTGGGAGGTTCATCTTTGAGCATCATATCTTTTTGCTTTTTCATACTGTTCATGGGGTTCTCAAGGCAAGAATGCTGAAGTGGTTTGCCATTTCCTTCTCCAGTGGACCACATTTTGTCAGAACTCTCCACCATGACCTGACCATCTTGGGTGACCCTACATGCCGTGGCTCATAGTTTCATTGAGTTAGGCAAAGTTGTGATCCATTTGATCAGTATGGATGGTTTTTTGTGATTGCTGTTTTCATTCTGTCTGCCCTCTGATAGATGAACATAAGAGGCTTGTGCAAGCTTCTTGATGGGAGGGACTGGCTACGGGGAAAACTGGGTCTTGCTCTGGTGGGCAAAACTAGGCTCAGTAAGTCTTTAATCCAATTTTCTGCTGGTAGGTGGAGCCTCAGGCCAAATGCAACCTCTTTCAAAAGGACTTATGCTAGCCTGAAACAAAGTATGTTGATTTGGCAGGCTTTTCCTCCTTGGGCATAACCAAACATTAATGCCCAGACTTGTAACATCTTCCCTCTTATCTTAAAGACAGTTTTCCCAATGGTTTGAATAGAGAAAGTACATAATACTTATTGGAAGAATGAAATGAATGACTCTTGCCCTAAGCCTATTCTATTCTGACTTTACCACTATTTCTCACAGAAGCCTTGGTTCCATTTGCAATCCTAATGTTTCTTAAGTGTTTTGCTTTGTGGAGCCAAGATCTCCTCTTTATTTCAGCAATTCAACAGCTTAAAAATTTAAACCCTTTCTCATATCGAAACAGCGAGGGAGCCTACTCTTCAAAATAACACATTTTTTAGGACCATAACTGTACTTGAATTCCATCTGTGCTTCAGGTAGGCAAATACCTGGAGCATGAACTGCCTTTGAATTCTGAGGCTCAGTCTTTAAACAGGTAAAGGCTCAGGATATAAAAGGTACACTATACATTCCTTTAGAGTACTTAGCCAGGCTCACAGGCAAGTGGAAAGAAACAAAAGTCCAGTATGACAAACTTTCTCGTATTCTCAGTCAGCGAAGCTATCATCTCAGCCTTCACTTAGTCTTGCCTATCACTCACTCTCCCTTTAAGAGGCATCAGATTAAGAAGGAGGTTTGGAGGACAGAAAGATAAAAAGAAAGAAATTATTCTATATATTATCTACCCCCTCCCACTGTTTTACCTTACTCTCTCACATCTATCCTTTCTCCTAATCTAGTTTTCAGACAAATAAAAACCCCTTTTCATAAAAGTAGGACTTGACCTCATACTGGAAAGATGATTTTAATTTTGTGCGTATGTAATGCATTGTTTTTTCTTCACAAAGTATAGAATTTCCAATTCTGTTAAGAGACAGATCCTAGAAAGACAAACCCTAAAACAACAACATCTTCAAAGGAGGCTATCTAAAAAGCCGATTTTGTTGAAAAAAGTATATTTCAAATATAAATTATTGAACTATCTGCAAGAATGAGCTACTTAATTATGTATAAGGAACTCCCAATCTCTTCACATTTTCTTATCAGCCATCTAACAGGTTAGGAAAAGCTTTGTCTAAAAAATGAGATAAATAATCTTTTCTCTTTAATGTTTGCTGATGAGAATAGATAATCTCTTGGTTCAGTCAAGGGTGCCCTAAAATTCTTTGAATCCAGAGAACTATTTATTCAGAATTTTTAAATAAAGGTAAAAAAAAATAGTGATTCTATTTTGGCTTACTGCATTCACTTATTCCCTTTATCATTTAAAATATATCCATAAGCCCTACTAAGTGCTACACAGCCTAGACTTGGATGAAAGATATATAGTGTATGTTCTCTCATGAAATATAATGTAATATATTTGCGACCCCAAAGACTGTAGCCCACCAGGTTCCTCTGTTTATGGGATTCTCCAGGCAAGAACACTGGAGTGGATTGCCATTCCCTTCTTCAGAGGATCTCCCCGACCCAGGGATCGAGCCCAAGTCTCCTGCATCACAAACAGATTCTTTACCATCTAAGCTTCAGGGATGATCCAATGTAATATATAGTTACAGGTAATTATAATAACTAACAATAAGTGTAAAAAATAGAGATCTCTTCAAGAAAACTGGAGATACCAAGGAACATTTCATGCAAAGTTGGGCACAATAAAGGACAGAAATGGTAAGGACCTGACAGAAGCAGAAGAGATTAAGAACAAGAATACACAGAACTCTACAAAAAAGGTCTTAATGACTCAGAAAACCACAATGGTGTGCTCACTCACTCAAGAGTCAGACATCCTGGAGGGCGAAGTCAAGTGGGCCTTAGGAAGCATTACTGTAAACTAAACTGGTGGAGGTGATAGAATTCCAGCTGAGCTATTTCAAATCCTAAAAGATAATGCAGTTAAACTACAGTACTCAAAATGCCAGCAAATTTGGAAAATTCAGCAGTGGCCACAGGACTGGAAAAAGTCAATTGTCACTCCAATTCCAAGGAAAGGCAATGCCAAAGAATGTTCAAACTACCATACAATTGTGCTAATTTCAAAGGCTAGCAAGGTAATGCTCAAACTCCTTCAGGCTGGGCTTCAAAAGCACGTGAATTGAGAACTTCCAGGTGTACAAGTTGGATTTATAAAGGGCAGAGGAAATAGAGGTCAAATTGCCAACATCTGTTAGATCATAGAAAAAGCAAGATAATTCCAGAAAAACATATACTCCTGCTTCATTGACAATGTTAAAATAAAGCCTTTGACTGTGTGGATTACAACAAACTGGAAAATTCTTGAACAGATGGGAAAATACCACTTTACCTGCCTCCTGAGAACCCTGTAGGCAGATCAAGAAGAAACAGAACTGGACATTGAAGAACAGACTGGTTCCAAATTGTGAAAGGAGTATGTCAAGGCTGTATATTGTCATCTTGCTTATTTAACTTACATGCAGAATACATCATGCAAAATGCTGGGCTGGATGAATCACAAGATGGAATCAAGACTGTAGGGAGAAACAGCAAAAACCTGAGATATGCATATGATACCACCCTAATAGCAGAAAGTAAGGAGGAATTAACGAGCCTCTTGATGAAGGTGAAGAGCAGAGTGAAAAAGCTGGCTTAAACCTCAACATTCAAAAAACTAAGATCATGGCATCTGGTCCCATCACTTCATGGCAAATAGATGGTAGGGAAAAAAAAATAGTGGAAACAGTGCCAGATTTTATTTTCTTGGGCTACAAAATCACTATGGGTGGTGACTGCAGCCATGAAATTAAAAGACACTTGCTCCTTGGAAGAAAAGCTATGAAAAACCTAGACAGCATATTAAAAAGCAGAGACATCACTTTGCTGACAAAGGTCCGTCAAGTCAAAGCTATAGTCTTTCCAGTAGTCATGTATGGATGTTAGAGTTGGACCATAAAGAAGGCTGAGTGCCGAAGAATTGATGCTTTTGAATTGTGGTGCTGGAGAATACTCTTGAGAGTTCCTTGGGTGGCAAGGATATCAGGCCAGTCAACCTTAAAGGAAATCAGTCCTGAATATTTATTGGAAGGACTGATGCTGAAGCTGAAGCTCCAATACTTTGGCCACCTGAAGCAAAGATCCGACTCATCAGAAAAGACCCTGATGCTGGGAAACATTGAGGGGAGGAGCAGATGGCGACAGAGGTTGAGATGGTGGATGCCATCACTGAATCAATGGACATTGAATTAAAGCTGATATTTCTTTCACCAACTACTCACTATGTTAAGAATCTAGTTAAAAGTCTGGGATACAGAGAAAATCCATGGTTCCAGTTTCCCATTTTAAAGCAAGACATATTTGGTTGCAAATATGTGTTTTTCAGTGTTAAGGGATACAATAAAAGTTTAAGCAAAGACTACTGAAGAACAAAGGAGACTGTGCAGGCCTCACACAGGTGCTAATATTTAACCCATATCTTTAAAAAAGATTATATATTAATGAGATTATCTCTTCAACCATTACCCGTTTTGCAAACATTTTCCCCATTTACATTTTCATTTTATCGTGCTTTTGGAGACATGGAACTTTTTTATTTTTACACTATTGGACTTTTGCTTCATAGCTTTTCTGTTTGTGGTTAGAAAGCCCTTCTCATCCTGACATATCTTGCAGTTTTTGTGTTTCCCAAAGTGCTTAACATAGTGCCATACACATATTGGTTTTAACGTGAATATGAGGTTTTAGGACTGCTGTTGCTGCTGCTGCTAAGTCACTTCAGTCGTGTCTGACTCTGCGTGACCCCACAGACGACAGCCCACCAGGCTCCCCCATCCCTGGGATTTTCCAGGCAAGAACACTGGAGTGGGTTGCCATTTCCTTCTCCAATTCATGAAAGTGAAAAGTGAAAGTGAAGTCGCTCAGTCGTGTCCGACTCTTTGCGACCCCATGGACTGAAGCCTACCAGGCTTCTCCATCCATGGGATTTTCCAGGCAAGAGTACTGGAGTGGCTAGCTGCTTTATTTTACAGATATGCTTGGGCTTCCCTGATAGCTCAGTTGGTAAAGAATCTGCCTCCAATGCAGAAGACCCTGGTTCGATTCCTGGGTCAGGAAGATCCACTGGAGAAGGGATAGGCTACCCACTCCAGTATTCTTGGGCTTCCCTTGTGGCTCAGCTGGTAAAAAGTCTGCCCGCAATGCAGGAGACCTGGGTTCAATCTCTGGGTTGGGAGGATCCCCTAGAGAAGGGAAAGGCTACCCACTCCAGTATTCTGGCCTGGAGAATTCCATGGATTGTATAGCCCAAGGTGTTGCAAAGAGCTGGACACAACTGAGCAACTTTCACTTTAAAAAGATATCAATGTTGTGGAGAGTGTGTAATGGAAGATTGTTGGGGAGGTAGCTATACTCTAGGGAGAGAAAAAACACAAGCAAGAAATTGGATATCTTAAAAAAAAATCAATAAAAAATTACAAAAAACAAACTAAATCATCAGCTCGATGTATGGAAGTGGAATGTGGACTGGCTACAAGGCAAGGAAGTTTCCCGGAAACTAGATTATAGCACTCAAACTGGCGTACCTTAGAAATCTGGACTTTACTCTGATGGCAATAGGGAAATCACTAACGATTTTCAAGGACGGACTGTTCAGAGAACAACTCTGATGGACGGATGGATGTGTGTGTGTGTGTGTGTGTGTGTGTGTGCGCGCATGCATGTCCTTTTGTGGTGATTTGGTAGCATATGGCAGATTAGATCTGAAGACATGAAAAGGGATACTTATTTCAAAGTTCCAAGTGTAGGGACTTGAGTGTTTACACCTTAATAGCACTGAGAATTTAATAAAGGGGACAAACTTAAAACATACTTCAGTAGAACTGATAAGAATTGTTCATCATTTAGATTTAAATCTTAAAAAACCAAATTTCTAGTTTGGGTAACTGAGTGGTAGGGAAGGTCAGGTCTGATAAGGAAGAATATTGAGGCCAGTTCTCAGAATACATCTGAGGAAGCTGTAGGACATCCAAGTAAAAACATCTAATAGGCAACTTGAAAAAAAAGTCTTTTTAGGAGCTCAAGAAAGAGGTCCAGAAGAAATTTAGATCTGGAAGTAATCAGCAGATAAATAACAGCTGAGGTTGTAGAAATGAATAAGATCATTCAGTTGAAAGATAAAAAAAGAACAACGATAAGGATAAAAGTTTACAGAATATATTTCAACTGGTGAAGAAAAAGAGATGAAGTGAAAACTATCAAAGATTAGAAAGGCAATTAAGAGAAAGAATATGAGATGTGAGACCTGAGGAAATCTCAGTGAAGACAAGAAATGTAAACAGATTTAGAAGGATGAGAATTAAGTAAAAGGCAGTTATGGTATGACAAAAAAAAAGGATAAAGGATCCCGAATTTATAAACAAAAGAACAGGTGTTGAATATTTCGCCATTTTCTATATGACTCTAGGCAACCATCATTACATCACTACTGCAGAGGGTGACTTATACTGACACAAAGGTGGCTGTGAAAATGAAAAGATATGGTGTAAGCCTCCAATTAAAATACATAAATTTATATTAAAAAAAAGAAAATACAAAAATAAATAAAAAAATTTAAAAAAGAAAATATATGGTGTAGTATGGCATTTTATAAAATCGATTTTTTTCTGTCCCAAACTGTTTTTTTAATTTTATGTGCAGTATTATAGAAGTTATAAGTGTACAATATAGTGGTTCACAATTATTAAAGGTTATAGTCTATTTATATTTGTAATATATTGCCTACATTATAAGATTAATATATCTTTGTAGCTTATTTTATACATAGTATTAGGTTGATGCAAAAGTAATTTAATTTCTAAAAATAAAATTGCCTTTCTGAATATGAGTTCCCTATCACTGGAGGTAGTTAAGTAAAATCTCTGTTATAATTTGTTGAAGAACTTCATCAGGAATTAAAGTATCTATGGAGAGTTTTAGTAGAATGTATTAGGTTGGTGCAAAAGTAATTTTGGTTTAGCATTGCTGAACTTTGCCATTTGATACTGGAATGAATATGTTCTTAAATAAGTGTGATTATGTTATACATAATTTTAATGTGCATTTCTTGCTTTATCTGTTTTGCTAATGAATTATTACTTTCTGTTTATTTTATATGCATTTTAGACTATGGAAATGATGTTAGATAAAAAGCAAATTTGAGTGATTTTCTTATTTGAGTTCAAACTGGGTCACAAAGCAGCAGAGATAACTCACAGCATCAACAACACATTTGGCCCAGGAATTGCTAATGAATGTACAGTGCAGTGGTGGTTCAAAAAGTTTTGTAAAGGAGATGAGCCTTGAAGATGAGGAATGTAGTGGCTGGCCATTGGAAGTTAACAACGACCAACTGAGAGGATCATCGAAGCTGATCCTCTTCACTACTACATGAGAAGCTGCTGAAGAACTCAACATAAACTATTTTAAGGTCATTTGGCATTTGAAGCAAATTGGAAAGGTGAAAAAGGTCAATAAGTTGGTGTCTTATGAGCTGACTGCAAATACAAAAAATTGTCATTTTGAAGTGTTGTCTCTCTTACTCTACACAACAATGAACCATTTTTCGATCAGATTGTGACCTGTGATGAAAAGTGGATTTTATATGACAACTGGTGACAACCAGCTCATTAGCTGGACTGAGAAGCTCCAAAGAACTTTCCAAAGCCAAACTTGCACCAAAGAAAGGTCATGGTCACTGTCTGCTGCCCGTCTGATCCACTACAATATTCGTAATCCCAGAGAAACCATTACATCTGAGAAGTATGCTCAGCAAATCCATGAGATTCACCGAAAACCGCAATGCCTGGGTCAACAGAAAGGACCCAGTTCTTCTTCCAGCAACACCTGACTGCATGTTGTGTAACCAACACTTCAAAAGTTGAACAAATTGGGCTAAGAAGTATTGGCTCGTCCATCACATTCATCTGATCTCTCACCAACTGACTACCACTTCTTCAAGCATCTCAACAACTTTTTGCAGGGAAAATATTTCCACAACCGGCAGGAGGCAGAAAATGCTTTCTAAGAGTTCATCGAATCCTAAAGCATGGATTTTTATGTGACAGGAATAAACGTATTTCTCACTGGCAAAAGTGTGTTGATTGTAATGGTTCTTATTTTGATTAATAAAGATATGTTTGAGCCTAGTTATAATGACTTAAAATTCATGGTCCAAAACCACAATTACATTTGCACCAACCTAGTTTCACCTCTTAGTCAGCTACCTGTATTTTGGTCCTCGCTTCCCTCTACCGGAAGGGAAAGGCTACCCACTCCAGTATTCTTGCCTGGAGAATTCAATAGACTGTATAGTCCATGGGATCACAAAGAGTCAGATACGGCTGAGCAACTTTCATTGCCCTCTTCCCACTGGTAACCACTAGTTTGTTCTCTTTATCTGTGAGTCTGCTTTTTTTTTTTTTTGTTATATTCACTAGTTTGCTGTGTGTTTTAGAATACAGACTAAGTGGTATCACATAGTATTTGTCTTTCTCTGTCTTATTTCATTTAACACAATAACTTCCAAGGCCATCCATGCTGCTGGAAATGGCAAAATTTCATTCCTTACTATGGCTGAGAGGTATTCCATTGTGTGTGAGCACACACACGTGTGTGTATGTAAAATACTATACATATTAATACATATACACACAAATATATAATGCCAGGACCCCTGGCCTGGGGACCCCAACATGGGGCTCAGAACTCTCAGTCCTATGAGAGCCTCTGCAATATAATTATTCTCCAGTTTGTGACTTGGGACTATGAGACTTGATCATATCATGAATCTGCCCCTCCTACCTATCTCATTTTAGTTCCTTTATGTCTTTAGTTGGAGGAGAACTTTTCTGGTAGGTTCTAGTCTTTTTCATCGATGGTTGTTCTGCATATAGTTGTGATTTTGGTGTGCTTGTGAGAGAGGTGAGCTCAGGCTCCACCATCTTAAATGATCTGTCAAAGACTATTATCTGACTCTAACAGTTAAATTCAATTTTAGTCACATAGCAGAAAGAAGCCACGCTGTAGTGAGTTAACAAAATAAACAATGAAGAAATAGAGTTATTCAGTACAGATTACTCTAAGAAGTTTAGCTGTGAATAAAAGAACAGATGAGTTAAAGCTTGAGGGGGAAGCTAAACTTGAAGGAATGTAATATATATATTTATAATACAATAATATAAAGAAAACATATATATTTTTATATAATGTCTGTTTATATATTACATATACATTTAGGATGAGAATATATATATTATACATATATATTTAGAATGAAGAGAAGGAACCAATAGATAGAGGATCAAAAATGCAAGAGCGAGTCCTTACCCTTCCCATGTTGTAGGGAGAGGCTAGTTGGAGTAGGATCAAGATAATGGGCAGAACATAGACTCTAACAACAAACACTTCACCTAACAAATTAGGGTAAAGGAATCTGACGCTGATAGAAAAATATCCTAATTTGAACAGTCAAAAGGATCATAAAACACCTTGATGTAGTAGATCAACTGGGACAGTTTCAAAGAATAGCAGGTCCCTCAATGACTGGAATAAACAGATTTTGTCTTAGATTAGCCCCCTCCCTCACTTCCCACCTGGCCACCCAGTCCCACTGTGACACTCGGCCACCTCTGGAGCCCAACGCAGCTACCATAAGCTGTTTTTAAGTAATTGCCTTGCCTTGGGAGTGTGGAAAATACGAAAGAGACTTTGTTTCAATAAAAACCAGTGTATCTGGTTGAAACTTTTTCAATTGGGCATTTCAGTTGTATGCAGAGATCAAACCTGACTAAAGAGCCAGTTTAAGATGGCAGAGTAGAAGGACATGTGCTCATCTCCTCCTGTGAGAGCACCAAAACTGCAACTAGCTGTTGAACAACCACTGACAGGAGGACACTGGAACCCACCAAAAAAGATACCGCACGTCCAAAGGCAAGGAAGAAGCCACAGTGAGATAGTAAGAGGGGCATAATCACAATTAAATCAAATCCCATACCCGCCGGGTGGCTTATTCATAGACTAGAGAACAATAATACCAAAGAAGCTCTTGCACTATTGTGAAGGTTCTGAACCCCATGTCAGGCTTCCCAGCTTGGGGATACAACAAAGGAACTGGGAATCCCCAAGGAATCTGGCCTTGAAGGCCAACAGGATTTGACTATAGGCATTCCAGAGAACTGAGGGAAACAAAGACTCCAGTCGTGGAGGGGAGGCATAAACAAAATTTTGCACACACCAAGACCCAGAGGAAAGGAGCTGTGATCCCACAGGAGACTGAACCAAAACTACCTGCTAGTGTTGGAGGGCCTCCTGTGGAGGTGTGGGTCGGCAGGGGCTCACCACATAGGGACAGGCACTGGAAGGTTCTCCTTGACATAAACTTTCTTGGCGTTTGCCATTAACCTTACCATAGAGCCCATAACACCAGGGCTGGGTCAAACAACTACCAGGGAGGGAGTGCAACCCTCCCACCCATCAGCAGGTAATTGGATTAAAGCTTTACTAAGCTCTGGTTTCTTTGGTGTGTATGCCCAGGAGTGGGATTGCTGGGTCATATGGCAGTTCTATTTCCAGGTTTTTAAGAAATCTCCACACTGTTCTCCATAGCGGCTGTACTAGTTTGCATTCCCACCAACAGTGTAAGAGGGTTCCCTTTTCTCCACACCCTCTCCAGCATTTATTGCTTGTAGACTTTTGGATAGCAGCCATCCTGATCGGCGTGTAATGGTATCTCATTGTGGATTTGATTTGCATTTCTCTGATAATGAGTGATGTTGAGCATCTTTTCATGTGTTTGTTAGCCATCTTTATGTCTTCTTTGGAGAAATGTCTGTTTAGTTCTTTGGCCCATTTTTTGATTGGGTCATTTATTTTTCTGGAATTGAGCTGCACCGAGGAAACCAGATCTGAAAGAGACACGAGCACCCCAATGTTCATCGCAGCACTGTTTATAATAGCCAGGACATGGAAGCAACCTAGATGCCCATTAGCAGACGAATGGATAAGGAAGCTGTGGCACATATACACCATGGAATATTACTCAGCCATTAAAAAGAATTCATTTGAATCAGTTCTAATGAGATGGATGAAACTGGAGCCCATTATACAGAGTGAAGTAAGCCAGAAAGATGAAGAACATTACAGCATACTAACACATATATATAGAATTTAGAAAGATGGTAACAATAACCCTATATGGAGAAGGCGAGGGTGGGATGTTTTGAGAGAACAGCATTGAAACATGTATATTATCAAGTGTGAAACAGATCACCAGCCCAGGTTGGATGCATGAGACAAGTGCTCGGGGCTGGTGCCTTGGGAAGACCCAGAGGGATGGGGTGGGGAGGGAGGTGGGAGGGGAGACCAGGATGGGGAATACATGTAAATCCATGGCTGATTCACGTCAATGTATGGCAAAAACCACTACAATACTGTAAAGTAATTAGCCTCTAACTAATAAAAATAAATGGGAAAAAAAATAAAAAATAAAGGATGAATTAAAAATAAATAAATAAAGCTTTACTAAGCAAGGCCCTGTCTACCAGAACAAGAACAAGTTTTTCTCATTGCCAGTCCCTCCAATCAAGAAGCTTATACAAGCTGCTTAGACTCATCCATCAGAAGGCAGACAGAAGAAGCACAGTATCACAGTGGCTAAAACAAAAATCATATTATAGAAAGTTAATTATGATGAAAAAGCAGAAAGTTAAGTCTCAGATGAAGGGACAAAATAAAATTCCAGGAAAACAACTAAATGAAGTGGAGACAGAACTCAGAATAAGAATTCAGAATAAAGATAGGGGAGATGATCTGGGATCTCAGGAAAAGAATGGAGGCAAAGATTGAGAAGATTCAAGAAATGTTTACCAAAGACCTATAAGAACTAAAGAACAAACAGAGATGAATAACACACTAGAAGGAATCAACAGCAGAATAACTGAGGCAGAAGAACAGATAAATGGCCTGGAGGACAGAACATTGGAAATCACCACCACAGAACAGAATATAGAAAAAAGAATGAAAAAAAAAAAAAATGAAGACAGCCTAAGAGACCTCTGAGACAGCATTAAATGCACCAACTATTACATTATAGAGCTCCCAGAAGGAGAAGAGAGAAAGGACTTGAGAAAATACTTGAAGAGATAATAGCTGAAAACTTCCCAAACATGGGAAAGGAAATAGTCAACCAAGTCCAGGAAGAAGAGTCCCAGGAAGGATAAACCCAAGGAGAAACACACTGAGACACATAGTAATCAATCTGACAAGAATTAAAGACAGAGATAAAATATTAAAAGCAACAAGGGAAAAATGACAAATAACATACAAAGTAACTCCCATCAGGCTATCAGCTGATTTGTCAACAGAAACTCTACAAGCCAGAAGGGAATGGCAAGGTATATTTAAAATGATGAAAGGGAAGAACCTACAATCGAGAATATTCTACCCAGCAAGATTCTCCTTCAAATTTGATGGAGAAATCAAAAGCTTTCCAGTCAAGCAGAAGTTAAGAGAGTTCAGCACCACCAAACCAGCTTTACAACAAACGCTAAAGGAACTTCTTTAGGCAGGAAACACAAGAGAAGGAAAAGACCTACAGCAAATAAACCCAAAACAATTAAGAAAATGGTAATAGGACCATTCATATCAATAATGACCTTAAATGTAAATGGATTAAATGACTGGGTGAAAGAAAACATGTCATGTATGCACTTCCACTTACCTCATCACTCTGCTTGACCTGCCCAAACTGTATGTAATTATTTTATACTGTTAAGCTAATCATGTTCCAATTATTGTTTTCATTTGTAATTGTCTTTTATTTTTTGTCTGCCTATAGATTGTGAAAACTGATAAACATGTTCTACTACTGTGATTCTGTAACTATTATTCACTTAATACCATTGTATCATGATTGGTCAACAGAAAAATAATAGAACTCTATATCACCAAAACTAGGATAAACTAGGATCTAATAGAAAAACCTGTAATCACTTTTTAAAATCCAGATGCATATCAGAATTATCTTGAAATTTTTTTAAAAATACAAATGTTCAGGTATTGCTTTTTCCTCCAGAGCTCCAGATTTATGTTTCTAATGGGCAGTCATGTTTAAAAACAACTGGACTATATGATGATCTTTTACTTTTATCTAGTTTGTTTCACTTTTTCTATTTCATATTCAGTGTTTACTTTCATTTAGTTTATGCTCTCCAATTTCTCCATCTTTTTTTTGACATTCTTCTTCAAGCCTTTATCAAATGTAGTAGAAAAGCTTTTGCACACACATACACACATATATAAATATGCATAATATATGTATTTTAGAAAGCTTATGAATTTTTGCCTAACTAAAAAAAATATGACATTTTGGTTGCACTTGTTTGACTTAGTATGAATAGAATGCATATTTCTTATTAAAAAATAGATATGCAACAAGAAACAAAGGTTTACTGTATAGCATAGGGAACTACGGTCAATATCCTATAGTAACTTAAGATGGAAAAAATTTTCAAAAATAATATATGTGTATTTGTATAACTGAATCACCTTGATGAGCACCTGAAACACTGTAAGTCAACTATACTTCAATAAAATACATACATTAAAAAAAAAACCTGAAACACAAATTTTGGGCAATTATGTGCATTCAATTTCATTTAGTTAGAAACAAGCTCCTTCATGGAAAGACTGTTTTTGTTCATAGCCATATTCCTAACACTTATGCCAGTGTCAGGGGTAGAGTAAGGATGTAATCAGAATTCACTGAATAACTACTGAATAAATCTTTTCTGCCAATTAAGCCAAAATATAAGTATTCTTATCCTCTCCCTCTTTCTTCTCCCACAGATCCTGTCTGTCACCAGTCCTACTGATTTTCCCTCCAAAATATATCCTGAATCCATTTCCTTCTCTTTTTTGACCAGTGATGTTCTAGTTTAGGATCTCATTATCTTCTGCCTATACTAGTACAACAGATTCATATCTGATTTCTCTGTCTCTCGTCTTGCTTCCCTTACATGTAGCCTCTGCACAGCAGTCAAAATGCTTTTCTCTAAAATGTCCACTTGGCAGGAAAAAAAAAAAATCACCCTCCAGTTAAAAGTCTTCTGGCTCCCCAGAGTTCAAGTTTCCAACTTGAGATATAAAAACCTATTCACCTTTGTCTCATCTCTATCTTTCTTTGTCTCCCACTTTATTTTGCACGAACACCAAGCTGCACTTAGGTCTCCCCATTCACTACATCAAGTCATGCTATTTCCTCTGAATGGAATACTACATCCATGTTTCTTCATTTGGCTGTGACTCAATTCTTTTCATTTTCATTTATTTGGATATAAATTGCTCTAGTTCCCCCTCTTCTTCTCTTTTTTCTTAAAAAAAAAAAAATTCATTCACAAAGTATTTATTCTGTGGCTGGTATATACCAGGAGCTTTACTAGTTGTTAGAGCTACAGAGGTAGCTAAAGAGGTAGACAAGGCAGACAAAGCTTTTGCCTACACACATTCTTGAAGGTTATAGCACCCCTTTCCCTGTGTGTTTCTATAGTATCTTATGCTTATCTCACCTTTCTCATTAATTACATAATATGAAATTTTCAGTTTATATTCATTTGATTAGCACAGTAAGTATTCAATAGATGTCTGCTTAACTGAAATTACAAATCAACAGCTTTAACATTAACTACATTTTAAATTTGGGATTTTATTTTTGTTGTTGTTATTCTGGGAGTATCCCTCCTACTCTTACACTATCAACTGAGGATTGGCCAACTCTCAAAAAACCTGGGTCCAGGGGGGAGGTCCCTGTAATGTCCCACCCAAGCAGCTGGGATGAGGAGAGATAGGTACCTAGCTAAGGTACCTAGAAATATGGAAAGGTCATTGAAAGGGAGGGGCTTCCCAGGTGGCACTAGTGGTAAAGAACCTGCTTGCCAATGTGGGAGATATAAGAGATGTGGGTTCAATCCCTGGGTTAGGAAGATCCCCTGGAGGAGGACATGACAACTCACTCCAGTATTCTTGCTGGGAGAAACCCATGGAGAGGAGTCTTGTGGGCTACAGCCCATAGGGTCACAAAAGAGTCAGACACTATTGAAGCGGCTTAGCATGCACATAAGCATTGAAAGGGAGCTCAGGAACAAGGGGAAGATGGGAAGAAACGAGAAAATGTTAATTATAAGGAAAACATATTTGCAGGGCTAGAGGATGATGTAAGAAAAAAAATTCCCCCAGTTAAAGAACACATAAGTGCAATGCATAAAATTCAAAACCTGAATTTGACTACTGGTCTCAAATATCTTCTTCCTAACTCAAGGCTGAAGACAGTCAACAGCAAAGTGGTAATTATCTTGAAACACACACAGTCATGTAAGAGAAGGGTTAAAACAAGAGGAAAGAAGTAGAACCACTGGATTATACACAGTTCCACACAGTCATGGCTTCTGATTTAATATAGGGTAGATACCAACAGACATGCTCAACAATGGAACCAGCTGCCTCATGAGGACAGAACCCAGCCATTAGAGAGAAAATGCAGATATTATTTTGTGTGAGCTCTTTCAGCACAAAGACTGGGATCCTAATGTTTGGCATGTAGAAGACATTGAAAAAATGTTTAAATAAATGAGGAATAAATGGATGGCAAAGTATAAATCAAATAAAAAATTCCTTCCAGTTTCATAATTCTATGACGACATAACAATCAAGTCACAGCTCCGTTCCCATTTCTCACCAGTCCCCTGGAGGAAGTGGTATATTTACTTAGCCAGGGAAGGAAAAATAATGGACTCATCCCAGAAAATCAGATTTAAAGATATCCTCAAGGCTGTGGCTCTCTTAGTTTTACAAAGCTCCCTAACCCCACTCTACTTTCTTCCTTAATTAATCTAAAGTGTATGCCACACTCTACTACACTTTTCCTCAATTTATGGCATTGAACTCCTTCCACTGAAAGTAAAAAGTGAAAGTAGAAGTCCTGCAGTCATGTCCGACTCTTTGTGACCCAATGGACTATATAGTCCATGGAATTTTCCAGGCAAGAATACTAGAGTGGGTTGCCGTTCCCTTCCCCAGTGGATCTTCCCAATCCAGGAACTGAACTCAGGTCTCCTGCACAGTGGGCAGATTCTTTACCAGCTGAGCCACACACTCCACTGAATGGAATGCCCAAATAACACATATAATGGTGAGGGTGAGAAAAGGAAATAAAATGAAATGAAACAGGTAACTGTCACCTCTTAAGAGCATAAAATCATTAAGAATTCTGGGTGGAGCTAGTTGGCTTCCTTTTAATATTAGCAGATTTATTCATTAATGGGTTGAAGCATAACTTACTTTAGCCATTAAAAATATACTCAAGCAGTAGAAGGAAATATTTCAATAAATTGTTTTTGGCAGTTTCTGCCAAGCAGTGAAACTCAATATTATTTTTCCTTTCATGAGGAATTAGCGAGATAAAGGGTTGGAAAAATGGTGTGAGCTCTTTAAAGGAAATTAACATTTTTAGAAACCTAAAGAAATAGTATAGTAGTATTTGCGGTGGGGGGAAAACCTTCCTTCTTTATGGATTTCCAAAAATTGAGTAGCAAATTGTCATTTCCCCAGGATGATCACAGATTACGACTTTAATTATTCAGTCCCTTTTCTTTTTTACATATTTAAATGATGCAATTACATATTCAGAGAATAGTGCTAGAGGTTTTGTGGCAGCTTCCATAATAAATGTCCAAAATATCTAAGTTTAAATAAAAATTTGCAACCATACTTTGTATAGAAAGTAAATGGAAAAGGTTTTGCTGTACTAATTTAAACTTTTGGGGGACTTCTCCGGTGGTCCAGTGGCTAAGACTCCATGCTTCCAATGCAGGGAGCCTGGGGTATGACTCCTGGTCTGGGAATTAGATACCACATGCCAAAATTAAGAGTTCCCATGCTGTAACTAAAGATCAAAACTGCCCCCACTGCACTGGAAGCACAGAGTCTTAACCACTGGACCATCAGTAAGTCCCAATAAATACTTCTAAAACTGATAAATTGCAATGTCCAGGCTGTCTTTCTCATTCCCTTATACCCGAGTCACGGTTGGACACAGTGCTGTTGTACCCAGGAAAAGATTCTGCCTTTTAATACAGTTCAGACCTGCAAAGACACACGCAGGCACACTGCGTATGCACACATGTTCACTCTCCTTGCCCCTCTTTGTCTCTACAGCTGCCTGTGACGCACTGTTATCACTGCATTGATTACATCTGCCATTATTATTGGTTTACTAGTGTATCACCTTTGACTCTGAGCACCTTGGTATAGGTACGCTGTTATTCATCTTTGTTCCCTAGTACTAAGGACAATGTTTGGCACATAGAAAGTGATCCAGCTCTATGAGTTAAAGGACCTTCAGGATGAATTCTAATAAGTGTAGTCTACTATATAGTCAGCAGCTAAAAAATTCCTTTGTTAACCAGACAATTCTAAGTAAAAATCATTTAAACTGATCCACCCCAGTTCTGTCTGTTTGAAATATGAAACTTATAGAACAAGAAGAAGCACATTAGCAATAATCTTGCTTGGAAAATTTCTGCCTTTAAGAATTTACTGAGATGCTATTCATGCCACATTAACTCTACCTATTCTTTGCTGTGGCAAATAAAAAAGAATAGGAAGTGGGCAGGTGAGCAAGGACAGACATTATGTTTGATGAAAAGCTAGCAAACATGCCTACCTCTTCAGATTGCTCCCGGGTCTGTGCAGGTGAAGATCTTCTTCCCACTGTAAGTCGATGGCAGGGATAAGACAGTCCTGATTCAGCAAGACACATCTGCAAAACGTAGAATCCACCATTTGTGAACAAAAGGAGGTCATATTTTACAAAAAAATTTTTATTTAGACATTTTCTATTATTTCTGAAGCAAAATTAAAGTTCACTCCAGTAGTCTAGGCATTACATTCAAAGGAAGCCTTTAAAAATCTGAAATGTTTCCACATATGAATGTTACATTGCTCAAGGCTAGTTTTTATCAGACAATAGGCTGGGGCTTCAGGAAACTGCAGCAAGCCTAAAATAAAGCTAATCATATACACCTCCCCATCCTAGCACATCTGCTACTTTTCTGAGCAGGAGAATAACACCTCCATTTCCCAATTCCCAAGGCAATACTTTATAATCTTGTTTGAAAGTGTATCTGGAAGACTGTTTGCTGAAGGCATTAAAAAACATTTCTATACAATGTAACAATGTCATTTATGATCAAATCAATATTAATCCACAAGTTCAGATCATTGTATCTGATGAGTCTATAATATTTATAAAGTACCTAGAGCACAGTACCTAGCAATGACATTTAGTTTTATTACCATTATGATCTAAAATACTAACCAAGTTTAGCCAAACCAATGAAATTAACATATATTAATTTCTCGTGAATTTTATAGTGGGTCAGATATTAGATAACTATTTTGAGATTTAAATTTAGGGAAATGAGAACGTGTTCAGTTCATGTTCAAGTTTAGTTCCATTGCCCAGTCGTGTCCGACTCTTTGCGACCCCATGAACTGGAGCACACCAGGCCTCCTTGTCTATCAGCAACTCCCAGAGCTTACTCAAACTCAAGTCCATTGAGTCGGTGATGCCATCCAACCATCTCATCCTCTGTAGTCCCCTTTTCTTCCTGCCTTCAATCTCTCCCAGCATCAAGGTCTTTTCCATTGCATCAGGTGGCCAAAGTATGGGAGTTTCAGCTTTGGCATCAGTCCTTCCAATGAATATTCAGGACCAATTTCCTTTTGGATGGACTGGTTGGATCTTCTTGCAGTCCAAGGGACTCTCAAGAGTCCTCCAAAATCACAGTTCAAAAGCATCAATTCTTAGGTGCTCAGCTTTATAATCCAACTCTCACACTATACATGAATACTAGAAAAACCATAGCTTTGATTAGATGGACTTTGGTCGGCAAAGTGATGTCTCTGCTTTTTAACAAGCTGTCTAGGTTAGTCATAACTTTTCTTCCAAGGAGAAGAAAAGTTGATGGTTGCAGTGATTTTGGAGCCCAAAACACTAAAGTCTTTCACTGTTTCCACGGTTTCACCTCTATTTGCCATGAAGTAATGGGACCAGATGCCATGATCTTAGCTTTCTGAATGCTGAGTTTGAAACCAACTTTTCCACTCTCCTCTTTCACTTTCATCAAGAGGTTCAAGTTCTTCGCTTTCTGCCATAAGGGTGGTGCCCTCTGCATATCTGAGGTTACTGATATTTCTCCCAGCAATCTTGATTCCAGCTTGTGCTTCATCCAGCCCAGCATGTCTCATGATGTACTCTACATGTAAGTTAAATAAGCAGGGTGACAATATACAGCCCTGACATACTCCTTTCCTGATTTGGAATCAGTCTGTTGTTCCAAGTCTAGTTCTAACTGTTGCTTCTTAACCTGTATACAGACTTCTCGGAGGCATGTAAGGTGGTCTGGTATGCTCATCTCTTTTTATTTTCCACAGTTTGTTGTGATGCACACAGTCAAAGGCTTTGGCACGTCAATAAACCAGAAATACATGTTGTTCTGGAACTCTCTTGCTTTTTCGATGATCCAATGGATATTGGCAACTTGATATTGGTTCCTCTGCCTTGTCTAAAGCCAACTTGAACATCTGGAAGTTCACGGTTCACGTACTGTTGAAGACTCGCTTAGAGAATTTTGAGCATTAGTTTGCTAGTGTGTGAGATGAGTGCAATTGTGCCGTAGTTTGTGCATTCTTTGGCATTGCCTTCCTTTGTGATTGGAATGAAAACTGACCTTTTCCAGTCCTGTGGCCACTAGTGAGTTTTCCAAATTTGCTGGCATACTGAGTGCAGCACTTTCACAGCATCATCTTTAAGGATTTTAAATAGCTCAACAGGAGCTACTCCACACCCGAGGTCAGGGGCGGCGGCCAGGAGGAGCTACCCCACGTTCAAGGTAAGGATCAGCAGCTGTGCTTTGCTGGAGCAGCCGTGAAGAGATACCCCAAATCCAAGGTAAGAGAAAATAAAGTAAGACAGTAGGCACTGAGGGAGGGCATCAGAGGACAGACAGACTGAAACCACAATCACAGACAAGTAGCCAATCTGATCACATGGACCACAGCCTTCTCTAACTCAATGAAACTAAGTCATGCCGTGTGGGGCCAATCAAGACGGACAGGTCATGGTGGAGAGGTCTGACAGAATATGGTCCACTGGAGAAAGGAATGGCAAACCACTTCAGTATTCTTGCTTTTAGAACCCCATGAACAGTATGAAAAGGCAAAAAGATAGGACACTGAAAGATGAACACCCTAGGTCAGGAGGTACCCAATATGCTACTGGAGATCAGAGGCGAAAGAAACTCCAGAAAGAAGGGATGGAGCCAAAGCAAAAACAACATCCAGTTGTGGATGGGACTGGTGATAGAAGCAAGGTTCGAGGCTGTAAAGAGCAATATTGCACAGGAATCTGGAATGTTAGATCCATGAATCAAGGCAAACTGGAAGTGGTCAAACATGAGATGACAAGAGTGAACATCAACATTCTAGGAATCAGTGAACTGCAATGGGTGAATTTAATTCATATGACCATTATGTCTACTACTGTGGGCACGAATCCCTTAGAAGAAATGGAGTAGCCATCATAGTCAACAAAAGAGTCTGAAATGCAGTACTTAGATGCAATCTCAAAATGACAGAATGATCTCTGTTCGTTTCCAAGGCAAACCATTCAATACCACAGTAATCCAGGTCCATGCCCTGACCAGTAACACTGAAGAAGCTGAAGTTAAACAGATCTATGAAGACCCACGAGACCTTTTAGAACTAATACCCCAAAAAAGATGTCCTTTTCATTATAGGGGACTGGAATGCAAAAGTAGGAAGTCAAGAAACACCTGGAGTAACAGGCAAATTTGGTCTTGGAGTACGGAATGAAGCAGGGCAAAAGCAAATAGAGTTTTGCCAAGAGAACGCACTGGTCATAGCAAACACCCTCTTCCAACAACACAAGAGAGACTCTACACATGGACGTCACCAGATAGTCGACACCAAAATCAGATTGATTATATTCTTTGCAGCCAAATATGGAGAAGCTCTATACAGTCAGCAAAAACAAGACCTGGAGCTGATTATGGCTCAGATCATGAACTCCTTATTGCCAAATTCAGACTGAAATTGAAGAAAGTGGAGAAAACCACTAGACCACTTAGGTATGACCTAAATCAAATCCCTTATAATTATACAATGGAAGTGACAAATAGATTTAAGGAACCAGATCTGATAGACAAAGTGCCTGAAGAACTATGGACAAAGGTTCATCACACTGTATAGGAAGCAGTGATCAAGACCATCCCCAAGAAAAAGAAATGCAAAAGGGCCAAATGGCTGTCTGAGGAGGCCTTACAAATAGCTGTGAAAAGAAGGGAAGCAAAAAGCAATGGAGAAAAGGAAAGATACACCCATTTGAATGCAGAGTTCCAAAGAATAGCAAAGAGAGATGAAAAAGCCTTCCTCAGCGATCAATGCAAAGAAATACAGGAAAACATTAGAATGGGAAAGACTAGAGATCTCTTCAAGAGAACTAGAGATACCAAGAGAACATTTCATGCAAAGATGGGCTCAATAAAGCACAGAAATGGTAGGGACCTAACAGAAGCAGATGATATTAAGAAGAGGTAGCAAAAATACACAGAAGAACTGTACAAAAAAGGTCTTCATGACCCAGATAATCATGATGGTGTGATCACTCACCTAGAGCCAGACATCCTGGAATGTGAAGTCAAGTGGGCCTTAGGAAGCATCACTACGAACAAAGCTAGCGGAAGTGATGGAATTCCAGTTGACCTATTTCAAATCCTGAAAGATGATGCTGTGAAAGTGCTGCACTCAATAGGCCAGCACATTTGGAAAACTCAGCAGTGGCCACAGGACTGGAAAAGGTCAGTTTTCATTCCAATCCCAAAGAAAGGCAATGCCAAAGAATGCTCAAACTACTACACAATTGCACTCATCTCACAAGCTAGTGAAGTGATGCTTAAAATTCTCCAAGCCAGGCTTCAGTAATACATGAACTGTGAACTTCCAGATGTTCAAGCTGCATTTAGAAAAGGCAGAGGAACCAGAGATCAAATTGCCAAAATCCATTGGATTATCGAAAAAGCAAGCGAGTTCCAGAAAAACATCTATTTCTGCTTTATTGACTATGCCAAAGCCTTTGACTGTATGGATCACAATAAACTGTGGAAAATTCTGAAAGAGATGGGAATACCAGACCACCTGACCTGCCTCTTAAGAAACCTGTATGCAGGTCAGGAAGCAACAGTTAGAACTGGACATGGAACAACAGACTGGTTCCAAATAGGAAAAGGAGTATGTCAAGTCTGTATATTGTCACCCTACTTATTTAACTTATATGCACAGTATACCATGAGACATGCTGGGCTGGAAGAAGCACAAGCTGGAGTCAAGTTTGCCGGGAGAAATATCAATAACCTCAGATATGCAGATGACACCACCCTTATGGCAGAAAGTGAAGAAGAACTAAAGAGCCTCTTGATGAAAGTGAAAGAGGAGAGTGAAAAAGCTGGCTTAAAGCCCAACATTCAGAAAACTAAGATCATGGCATGTGGTCCCATTACTTCATGGGAAATAGATGGGGAGACAGTGGAAACAGTGGCTGACTTTATTTTTCTGGGCTCCAAAGTCAACTGCAGATGGTGACTTCAGCCAGGAAATTAAAAGACCCTTACTCCGTGGAAGGAAAGTTATGACCAACCTAGACAGCATATTAAAAAGCAGAGACATTACTTTGCCAACAAAAGTCCATCTAGTCAAGGCTATGGTTTTTCCAGTAGTCATGTATGGATGTGAGAATTGGACTATAGAGAAAGCTGAGTGCAGAACTGATGTTTTTGAATTGTGGGATTGGAGAAGACTCTTGAGAGTCCCTTGGAGTGCAAGGAGATCCAACCAGTCCATCCTAAAGGAGATCAGTCCTGGGTGTTCATTGGAAGGACTGATGTTGAAGCTGAAACTCCAATACTTTGGCCACGATGCGCAGAGCTGACTCATTGGAAAAGACTCTGATGCTGGGAAAGATTGAGGGCAGGAGAAGAAGGGGACGGCAGAGGATGAAATGGTTGGGTGGTATCACCGACTCGATGGACATGAGTTTTAGTAAGCTCCAGGAGTCGGTGATGGACAGGGAAGCCTGGCGTGCTGCAGTTCATGGGGTCGCAAAGAGTTGGACAGAACTGAGTGACTGAACTGAACCACTAGCTTTGTTCGTAGTGATGCTTCCGAAGGCCCAGTTGACTTCGCATTCCAGGATGCCTGGCTCTAGTTGAGTGATCACACCATCATGATTATCTGGGTCATGAAGATCTTTTTTGTACAGTTCTACTGTGTATTCTTGCCATCTCTTCTTAGTATTTTCTGCTTCTGTTATGTCTATACTTTTTTGTCCTTATTGTGCCCATCTTTGCATGAAAAGCTCCCTTGGTATCTCTAATTTTCTTAAAGAGAACAGTTCTATGAAGACCTACAATACCTAGAACTAACACCAAAAAAGACGTCCCTTTCATTGTACGGGACTGAAATGCAAAAAGCAGGAAGTCAAGAAATACCTGGAGTAACAGGCAAATTTGGCCTTGGAGTACAAAACAAAGCAGGGCATAGGCTAACAGAGTTTTGCCAAGAGAACGTATTGATCATAGCAACACCCTCTTCCAACAACATAGGAGAAGACTCTACACATGGACATGGACAAAGATGGACAAGTTCTATACAGTCAGCAAAAACAAGGCTGGGAGCAGACTGTGGCTCAGATCATAAACTCCTTATTGCCAAATTCAGACTTTAATTGAAGGAAGTAGGGAAAACCACTAGACCATTCAGGTATGACCTAAATCAAATCCCATAGGATTATACAGTGGAAGAGACAAAGAGATTCAAGGGATTAGTTCTAATAGACAGAGTGCCTGAAGAACTATGGACAAAGGTTCATCACATTGTACAGGAAGCAGTGATCAAGATCATCCCCAAGAAAAAGAAGTGCAAAAAGGCCAAATGGCTGTCTGAGGAGGCCTTACAAATAGCTGTGAAAAGAAGAGAAGTGAAAGGCAAAGGAGAAAAGGAAAGATATACCCATCTGAATGCAGAGTTCCAAAGAATAGCAAGGAGAGAAAAGAAAGCCTTCCTCAGTGATCAATGCAAAGAAATAGAGGAAAACAACAGAATGGCAAAGAGTACATGTTACTTTTGTCTATAAAAAGGAACTCACACAACACTGAATAGCCAAAAGATGTATTTTTTCCTTGGTGGTAGTAAAATGACACATATTTAATGTAATGATTTTATAAAGTTTCTCTATATTATTATTAGAAATAAAATAGGGTATCCATTAGCACACTGGAAACATCCACTGTAACTTTTGGAGAGCTATGAGTTAAACTGACATATGAGGAAACCCAAATATCTGCTAATTCATAGGTACCAGACTTAATAGTGGGTTAGTTCTAACTACAATTCAAACATGTGTTATAATTAGGCTAATTATCTGAAGACAAATACTGGAATAGAAAACATAAATGTCACCTAAATATCTATATAGTTTCAATCATGTGCAGTATATGCTGTCATATGGATTATACAAGAATCATGTCTTTGATTATTGTTATCTTTCTTTTATCCTCATTAGTGGTTTTGTTTGTTTGCTTTTGCATCTAGATATTTTGGCAGTGCACTTCACAAATGCTAGAAGGCCTGATTAACACAACAAACAAATAAAACTTCATTGATTCTGTCCTTTTTATCCACCAACATAATTATCACAATTAGCTCAATTTATTTCATTTCAGTACAAATAAAAGCAAAGCTAAGTTGGATAAGAAGCATTAGCTAAATTTCAAGCCACACTGCCTTCATTTTTTCATTTGAAAAAAGTTCTCCTCCCCCACTCTGAAATCCTCTGGTAATGAAATAGTAATGATGGTAAATGTCACTGTTAATCAGAATCAGTGTAGTGTAATGGAAAGAGACCTGGAGGAGCCAGAAAAATCTCTATTTAAGTACTGCCTAGCCTCCTGATCTTGGAATAGTCATTTCTCTATTCTAAGCTAGAGTTTCCTCTTCTATTAATTGAGGTGAGTAATCCCTGCCCTAACTACCTCAATGGACTCTTGAAAGGGTTAAATAGGATAAAATAAATAAAAGATGGCTGTGAAACTATATTGATATAGCCAAAGAGCTTTTTATCACTCCAACAGTCATTATTTTTAGGATTGAGGGAAGAAAAACAGTGATTAACTTCCACTGTGATTATCACTGCATACAGTCCAATTGTAAATCAAAAGAGGATATATTTTAGGAGGAACTGGAGGAAGGCACTCACTAAAAGTACCTGGCACTACAAATGGACTGGCTCCACAGTTATCAACATTAACCTTCTCCATTGTTATTTGTTTAGTCGCTAAGTCTTGTCTGATTCTTTTGCAAACCCATGGACTGTAGCTCATCAGGTTCATCTGTCCATGGGATATTCCAGGCAAGAATACTGGAGTGGCTCCGACATAAACCACAGCAAGACCCTCTATGACCCACCTCCCAGAATATTGGAAATAAAAGCAAAACTAAACAAATGGGACCTAATGAAACTTAAAAGCTTTTGCACTACAAAGGAAACTATAAGTAAGGTGAAAAGACAGTCCTCAGATTGGGAGAAAATAATAGCAAATGAAGAAACAGACAAAGGATTAATCTCAAAAATATACAAGCAACTCCTGCAGCTCAATTCCAGAAAAATAAATGACCCAATCAAAAAATGGGCCAAAGAACTAAACAGACATTTCTCCAAAGAAGACATACAGATGGCTAACAAACACATGAAAAGATGCTCAACATCACTCATTATTAGAGAAATGCAAATCAAAACCACAATGAGGTGACATTACACGCCAGTCAGGAAGGCTGCTATCCAAAAGTCTACAAGCAATAAATGCTGGAGAGGGTGTGGAGAAGAGGGAACCCTCTTACACTGTTGGTGGGAATGCAAACTAGTACAGCCACTATGGAGAACAGTGTGGAGATTCCTTAAAAAACTGGAAATAGAACTGCCATATGACCCAGCAATCCCACTTCTGGGCATACACACTGAGGAAACCAGATCTGAAAGAGACACGTGCACCCCAATGTTCATCGCAGCACTGTTTATAATAGCCAGGACATGGAAGCAACCTAGATGCCCATCAGCAGATGAATGGATAAGGAAGCTGTGGTACATATACACCATGGAATATTACTCAGCCGTTAAAAAGAATTCATTTGAACCAGTCCTAATGAGATGGATGAAACTGGAGCCCCTTATACAGAGTGAAGTAAGCCAGAAAGATAAAGAACATTACAGCATACTAACACATATATATGGAATTTAGAAAGATGGTAACGACAACCCTATATGCAAAACAGAAAAAGAGACACAGAAGTACAGAACAGACTTTTGAACTCTGTGGGAGGTGAGGGTGGGATGTTTCGAAAGAACAGCATGTATATTATCTATGGTGAAACAGATCACCAGCCCGGGTGGGATGCATGAGACAAGTGCTCGGGCCTGGTGCACTGGGAAGACCCAGAGGAATTGGGTGGAGAGGGAGGTGGGAGGGGGGATCGGGATGGGGAATACGTGTAAATCTATGGCTGATTCATATCAATGTATGACAAAACCCACTGAAAAAAAAAAAAAGAATACTGGAGTGGGTTGCCATTTCCTTCTCCAGGGATCTTCCTGACACAGGTTCGAATCTGAGTCTCCTGCATTGGCAGGAAGATTCTTTACCACTGAGCCACCAACTTTCCCCATAGCTACTAATAATTTCTGAAGATAAGAGGACAGTGGTCAGTACTTTCTCCTCAATCTACAGGTGACCAGGTAGGCCTCACTCTGCACTGAGGAAATTAAAGGGTCAGGAATTTTTAAGTTACTAGGTGCCCAGTATTGATTAAACATAAGGCATGATGTCTATTTTAAAGGAACATATATACCAGTTGGGGAGATTTACATAGGAACAGAGACAGAAAAAGGATAATTACTGCAGTCTTAGTAGAGCTGGGGACCCCTTGGAGGGACAAGTTACTCAGTCAGTCATTTCAAGAAGTTAGCACTACAGTTTTGCTATGTTTCATGACAAAAACTTATAACAGAAGTTAGAAGGCTGAGGTTCCAGCCTGGCTAAAGCACTCAAATCACCCAATGATAATGGGCAAAATCACTTAGAACTTTTGTACTTCAGGTTTCTTACTTAGAAAATGATGTAATACAATCTGTCCTTAATTTATAAAATAGGGTAATACAATCTGTTCTCTCTCTCTGAGTTGGTATGAAGATCCAGAAAGATAATGTATGTGAAATCAAAGATAATGTATGTGAAATCAAATGTGATATCAATATTTTATCACTGGAGTATTTATTTTGCAAGAAACTGGAAAAAGAAAAAGATTAAGGCTGCAGGTTTGTTTGACTTTATAGTTTAAAATTTTACATTTAGATATACATACATCATAATAATTAATCAAACTCTAAATAAAGGTAATCTTTCAATCACAAGATTGCTTTAACCTAATACAATGAAGGATTGTGACTCATTTCAAAATCTGTTTCAAGTCTTTATTCAGTTTTTTCTGGTTATGTTAGACTTAATTCTCTGACTTTCCATCATGGCAGATGAAGAGATTCAAAATGGGTTCAAAAATTCAACACAGAATAAAGTCAAGAAACCTTTATTTTATTATTTAATTCTACACAATTGCCACAAATCTGGGTGTATAATCTTCTGGACACTAAAGGATTGGGAAGACTGACAGAAAAGTAGAATTTTTATGACTAAAATATCACTGGTATCACTCATCGCATATTTTTATGCTAAAATGGGTATGTTGTTGAATGGGTTTTGTTGAAAGGGTTGAATGGCCATGGGATTTTGTTATATATGTATTAAGACTTTTTTTTTAAACAGTAATTTTAGGTATACAATAAAATGGATAGCAATGTACAGTAGTTGCTCAAGTTATTTATATAAAATGGCATAGTACAGTCAGTCATAGATATAGTCTTTTATCTGCAGGTTCAGCATCTGTGGATTCAAACAACTGCAGATTGTAATACACAGACAAGAAGGCTGATTGTATTCACTTCAAGTTCATCTATGTCTTGCTATGTCTTAAAAGTTCATTTACTTTCAGTGTTGAATGGTATTCCTGGATTTGCCACAGTTCATCCATTCACCTATTGAAGGACATCTTGGTTACTTCCAGGTTAACGCAATTCTGAATAAAGCTTATATATAAAGTGGAGAGGACAAAAAACTTGTTAAGTCTACCACTGTAGTAGATTCTATGAGGGCAAGAATGGAGCCTGTTTGTCTAGTTATTGCCTCAGTTTATCATTAAGAAAATTGTCAATAATAATTGAGTGAAAAAAGAAAAATGTCTCTGAGATGAAAATAAATGGCTATAATGCACATGGGAATCAGATATGACTATTATAACACCTAAAAAATGACAAATTGGAGGAGAGACACAGATTAAAGAAATTCCATAAGACACTTACATCCCTAAAACAACAAAGTACACGATTAGGTTTTATATAAAATTCTCTCACTGAAAAGGTTACCTTTTATTTAAAGGTTTGCAAAACTTCTCACATTGCAGGGTGCTTCCTCAAATACTTAAAATTGAATGACAACAGACTATCTGGGAAAGACGAATTAGCCTGAAATGACGCTTCCCCTCTCCTGTCAGTGATGCTTGAGATGCTTACAGAGCACCTCTGTCAGAACTGGCTAATAAGGGAGACAAGGATACTTAATAGCAACTTCATGATTATTCTTAGAGGTATGATCTCACAACAGCAAGTGTTGGAAGTCCTTACAAATAAGTCTTTAAAAGATATTTTGAAGAATGTCTTGGCTTCCTGGTGGCTCAGACAGTAAAGAATTCACCAGGGTTGGGAAGATTCCCTGAAGACGGGAATGGCAACCCACTCCAGTATTCTTGCCTGGAGAATTCCTAGGACAGAGGAGCCTGGTGGGCTATAGTCCATGGGGCTGCAAAGAGTCAGACATGGCTGAGCAACTAACACTTGGGAAGATGATGATATATACCTAATAGGACAGATAATAACAAACAAAAACCCCGCAGTTGCCCTAACGATACATAATAGAAATGGTATTAGACTAGCACTTTTTCACAAGGTAGGGATAAGGCCGAGCTAATATGTGTAAAGCATTAAGAACATTGTCTAGCCACAGTAGATGCTCAACAAACACACTTTTTGTTATTCTGTGAATGAGGACTTGTAGTTTGGGATAAAATGACCAGTGAGAGTATGAAAACAATGATTCAAAATAATGTTAAATTAATGAGTTAATTTGACAAGTATATATTCTACTACATTAACACAAACAGTTTATATATTTAAACTGTTCAACAAACTCTCCTCTTTTCAAAACTAAGGGATTTTACAGTACTTTTATTTCAAAAATAAGACCACATTTTAAAAGCATGATAGCCACAGTAGGCAAGAATTCAAGCTGATTCTTCCTGTCAGCTGATGACAAAAGTGTAATATGGTAGAACAAATGCAACTCCATATTGGATCTGTTTCTTTTACTTTAACCTCTGTATTCTATTGCTTTTTCTAAAGTTAAGAATGTTGCCTACAGCCTGAAAAAAAACAGGAAAGAACATTCTCAAGGTTCTGACCTTCAAAGGTATAATATTTTTCCATTCATATAGAGATAAAAAGCAGCAGAACAGAGAGTAACATTTGTCTTGTTGGAGGTTTACAGGAATATTGTAACCTGACCTCCTATGTGGATAGCTACAAGAACAAAGGATTCTGGCACCAAGAAGTTTGCAACAACCAATCACATGCCCTCTCCTTTTAGTATAAAGGAAGCCTCAATTCTAAGTCAGGTATGATGGTTCTTTGGGACACTAGTCCACCATCTTCTCAGTCTGCTGGCTTTCTGAATCAAGTCACTATTCCCTGCTTCAACAACTCAACTTATCGGCCTGTCATGTGGCAAGCTGTATAAGTTTGAACTTGGTAACACTAAAGACAGCAAATTTGTTTTTAAATTAAAGAAAAATGACCCAAATCAAGTAAATCTGCTGTGTTAACGTTAATAAGTAATCCAAGGAAAATGCAGGCACTTAAAAATTCTGGTGAATAGTTAAAGGAACTCATTCTATTTAACAACAGGGGAAGGTTGAATGTACCATGGACTTTTTAAATTAATAATACACATTTGAAGTTCATCTATGTCTTTTCATGGTTTGAGAGCTCATTTCTTTTTAGTGGGGAAGAAGAATAACCCATTGTCTGCATGTACCATAGTTTATTCATCCATCCACCTACTGAAGGACATACTGATTGCTTCCAGGTTATGTAAATTAGGAATAAAGCCTCTATAAACATCTGTGTTTAGGTTTTTGTGTGGACATTAAGTTTTCCACTCCCTTCGGTAAATACAAAAGAGCACAACTGCTAGATCATATGGTAAGAGTATATTTTGACATGAATCAGCCATGGATTTAAAAGAAACAAACAAACAAACAAACAAAGTATATTTATTTTGGTAAAAAACTGCCTTCCAAAAAACTGTCTTCCAAAGTGGCTGCACCATTTTGCATTCCCACCAGCAATGAATGAGGTTCCTGTCACTCCACGTTCTCACCAGCAGTTGGTGCTATCAGCGCTCTGGATTCTGGCCATTCTAGTAAGTGTGTAGTGGTATTTCACTGTTCTTTTAATTTGCACTTCCTGCTGACATATAATGCAACATCTTTTCCTACAGTTATTTGTCACTTGTGTATCTTCTCTGGTGAGGTGTCTCCTAGGGTCTTTGACCCATTTTTTTTGAGTTGTTTGCTTTCTTGTTGAGTTCTAAGAGTCCTTTGTATATTGTGGGTAACAGTCCTATATCAAATGTATCTTTTTGAAGATATTTTCTTACAGTTTGTGGCCTGTCTTCTAACTCTCTTGAAAGCAAAGACTTTAAGAATAAGAGTGTCCTCTATGACCCACCTCCCAGAATACTGGAAATAAAAGCAAAAATAAACAAATGGGACCTAATTAAACTTAAAAGCTTTTGCACAACAAAGGAAACTATAAGCAAGGTGAAAAGACAGCCCTCAGAATGGGAGAAAATAATAGCAAACGAAGCAACTGACTCAAAAATATGCAAGCAACTCCTGTAGCTCAATTCCAGAAAAATAAATGACTCAATCAAAAAATGGGCCAAAGATCTAAACAGACGTTTCTCCAAAGAAGACATACAGATGGCTAACAAACACATGAAAAGATGCTCAACATCACTCATTATCAGAGAAATGCAAATCAAAACCTCAATGAGGTACCATTACACGCCAGTCAGGATGGCTGCTATCCAAAAGTCTACAAGCAATAAATGCTGGAGAGGGTGTAGAGAAAAGGGAACCCTCTTACACTGTTGGTGGGAATGCAAACTAGTACAGCCACTATGGAGAACAGTGTGGAGATTTCTTAAAAAAACTGGAAATAGAACTGCCATATGACCCAGCAATCCCACTCCTGGGCATACACACTGAGGAAACCAGATCTGAAAGAGACACATGCACCCCAGTGTTCATCGCAGCACTGTTCATAATAGCCAGGACATGGGAGCAACCTAGATGCCCATCAGCAGACGAATGGATAATAAAGCTATGGTACATATACACCATGGAATATTACTCAACCATTAAAAAGAATACATTTGAATCAGTTCTAATGAGATGGATGAAACTGGAATCTATTATACAGAGTGAAGTAAGCCAGAAAGATAAACACCAATACAGTATACTAATGCATATATATGGAATTTAGAAAGATGGTAATGATAACCCTATATGCAAGACAGAAAAAGAGACACAGATGTATAGAACAGACTTTTGGACTATGTGGGAGAAGGCAAGGGTGGGATGATCTGAGAGAATGGCATTGAAACATGTATATTATCAAGTGTGAAACAGATCACCAGCCCAGGTTGGATGCATGAGACAAGTGCTCAGGGCAGGTGCACTGGGATGACCCAGAGGGTTGGGATGGGGAGGAAGGTGGGAGGCGGGTTCAGGATGGGGAACACATGTAAATCCATGGCTGATTCATGTCAGTGTATGGCAAAAACCACAACAATATTATAAAGTAATTAGCCTCCAACTAGTAAAAATAAATGAAAAAAAAAAAAGAAAAAGAGTGTCCTGAGTTAAAAATCACTTTTGCTAGTCACTGTGCTACTATTTACTCGAATAAATTTTACATGTCTAAGTTCAGTTTCTTCTTCTATAAAAATGGATAATATTACCTCTCCTAACAGACTCTCTGAGAGGATACATTTGTCACATGTAGATACTCCATCATCTAGTTCAGTTCAGTTCAGTTGCTCAGTCATGTTCAACTCTTTGTGACCCCATGGACTGCAGCACTCCAGGCCTCCCTGTCCATCACCGACTCCCAGAGTTCACCCAAACCCATGTCCATCGAGTCGGTGATGCCATCCAACCATCTCATCCTCTGTCGCCCCCTTCTCCTCCTGCTCTCAATCTTTCCCAGCATCAGGGTCTTTTCAAATGAGTCAGCTCTTCACATCAGGTGGCCAAAGTATTGGAGTTTCAGCTTCAACATCAGTCCTTCCAATGAAAAGTCAGGACTGATTTCCTTTAGGATGGAATGGTTGGATCTCCTTGCAGTCCGAGGGACTCTCAAGATTGAATCTTCTCCAACACCACAGTTCAAAAGCATCAATTCTTTGGTGCTCAGCTTTCTTTATAGTCCAACCCTCACATCCAAACTGTGGAAAAACCACAGCCTTGACTACACAGACCTTTGTTGGCAAAGTAATGTCTCTGCTTTGTAATAAGCTGTCTAGGTTGGTCGTAACTTTCCTTCCAAGGAGTAAGCATCTTTTAATTTCATGGCTGCAATCACCATCTGCAGTTGTCTTGGAGCCCCCAAAAATAAAGTCTGTCACGGTTTCCACTGTTTCCCCATCTATTTGCCTTGAAGTGATGGGACTGGATGCCATGATATTAGTTTTTTGAATATTGAGTTTTAAGCCAACTTTTTTACTCTCCTCTTTCACTTTCATCAAGAGGCTCTTTAGTTCTTCTTTGCTTTCTGCTGTAAGGGTGGTGTCATCTGCATATCAGAGGTTATTGATATTTCTCCCAGCAATCTTGTCCAGCTTGTGCTTCATCCAGCCCAGAATTTCTCATGATGTACTCTGCATATAAGTTAAATAAGCAGGGTGACAATATATAGCCTTGACATACTCCTTTCCCGCTTTGGAACCAGTCTGTTGTTCCATGTCCAGTTCTAACTGTTGCTTCCTGACCTGCATAAAGATTTCTCAAGAGGGAGGTCAGGTGGTCTGGTATTTCCACCTCTTGAAGAATTTTCCACAGTTTGTTGTGATCCACACAGTCAAAGGCTTTGGCATAGTCAATAAAGTCATCATTTAGTGAATACTCTTAAATCTACTTGAAGTTTTTTCTTTTCTTCTTACAGAAAGTATTTAGTATTTTCTTAGGAAGACATTAACTATCCCAATTAGTTCTCAAAGTATGGTGTATAGACACAAGGTTCTCTTTAGTTTTGGTCTTTTAAATTTCTACAATGTTGTGTTGGTTTCTGTCGTACAACAACATGAATCAACCATAATTATACCCTTATCCCCTCCCTCTGGAGCCTCCCTTCTTTCCCCTCGTCCCTCCCTCTAGGTCATCACAGAACACCAGACTTAGCTCCCTGTGTTATATAGCAACTTCCTACCAGTTATCCATTTTACACATCATAGTGTATACATGTTGATGCTACTTTCTCCATTTGTTTCACTCCCTCCCTCCTTCACTGTGTTCACAAGTCTGTTCTCTACATCTGCATCTCCCTTCTTTCCCTGAAAATAGGTTCATCAATATCATTTTTCTAGATTCCAGATATACGTGTTAATATACAATATTTCTCTTTCTCTTTCTGACTTAGTTCACTCTGCATAACAGGCTCTAGGTTTATCCACTTCACTAGAATTGACTCAAATTCATTCTTTTTATGGTTGAGTAACATTCCACTATATACATGTACCGCATATATTCTTTATCCATTTATCTGTTGATGGACATCTGGGTTGCTTCCATTTCTTGACTACTGTAAATAATACTGCCGTGAACATAGGGGTACATGAGACACACGATTTTCAAAAACCTTTTAGGGTTTCTATTAAATCAAAATAACTTTAAAAAAAAACACATAGATAGTATTTGATATTTTCACTGTGTTTACACGGATAGTAAAAAATCAATAGTGTGAAAACTGGTGATGTGTGTGCTAAGTTGCTTCGGTGTGTGCTAAGTCATTTCAGTCGTGTCCAACTCTGTGCAACCCTATGGGGTTGTAGCCTGCCAGGCTTCTCTGTCTATGGGATTCTTCAGGCAAGAATACTGCAGTGGTTTGCCGTGCTCTCCTCCAAGGGTTCTTCTTGACCTTGGGATTGAACTTGCGTCTCTTACTTCTACCAGCACTGGCAGGTGGGTTCTTTACCACTAGTGCCACCTGGGAAGCCTGAAAACTGCTGATAACCTTAGCACAAACCAAAGTAGTGATACTATATTGTGTTAAAGTCTTCAATGCCATGTATTAACTGTAAAAATGCCTCTTTCCCTTAAGAATGTTCCTGTTGAACGGGCAAATTTTATTAGTTTTAATTAAACCTGACTTGAGTACAAGCCTTTTAATATTCTATGTGACAACTAGGAAGCATGCATAAAGCACTCTCGCTGCAGAGCAGAGAATGATGACTGTGCAGAGGGAAAAGCACTTATGTAATTACCTCAGTTGTGTTCTGAATCAGCTACTTTTTCCATGGAACACTATTATTACTTAAATAACTGGCAGACAAACTATGGTTATTCAGATTTAGGTGTTAGGATTTTCCACCAAAATGAACAAAGCAAGCTTGTTATTTCAAGTCACGAATCTGACAATATTAATTGCCAATGACAAAATTTGAGTTTTCAAGATTAAAAATTAAAAATTTTGGAAAACCACCAGGTACCATGCAATCAATATACTCCTTAATGCCTAAAGACTTTTCTAATGAGACTGGAGGTGATGTTAACAGAGTGATTTTTTTGACATTATATGATGTACTCTTTCAACATTAGAAACTCTGTGTAATTCAGAGGACCAATACCCTCCAAACAACAATGAATGCATGACATTACAAAATTATGCATGGATAAAGGACATACTCAAAGTATGAGACAGATCAATGGATCTTGTAACAAAGTACAAACAATACACGGATGTGGTTCCAGATTCCACATTGAAACTAATCTTTAGAAAACTATCACTTGTCAAGTTCTAGTTTAGTATCAAAGAAGAATATTCACAATTGTCTGAAAAGACTATTAAAATACTCCTCCCTCTTCCAACTACAACTCTGTGTGAGGCCAGATTTTCTTCATATACTTCAGGGGTCCTCAAACTCGGGGATCTAATGCTTGATGATCTGAGGTAGACCTGATGTAATAATAATAGAAATAAAGTGCGCAATAAATGTAATGTGTTTGAATGATCCCAAAACCATCACTTTCCACCCCTCAGTTCGTGGAAAAATTGTCTTCCAAAAAACTCCCTGGTGCCCAAAAGGTTGGGGAATGCTGATCATACGTCAATGAAAACAACATATCAGAATAGGCTGAATTCAGAAGCTATGAGAATCTAATTGTCTTCAATTAAGCTAGACCTTAAAGAGATTTATAAAAGTGTAAAACATCACTCTACTCATTAATTCCAGTTTTTTTGAAAATATAATTACTTTTCATAAAAAACGCTATTCATACCAACATGTAATGAGTTTATTACTATAGTAAACATTTAATTTTTCTCAATTTTAAATATGGCAAATGTCAGTAGATATAATTCTGACTTTCTTAAGGGTACAAAAGGATCCTGAGACCAAAAGTTGTGAAGTGCTAGACTATTCAAGGTGTACAGGTGAAACTAATTGGCAATTATTTGAAACAACTGAGAAGGCCCCAAAGCATATTCTTCTGTGAAGTTTGAGAATCTTCTCAATGTTTCCTCTTATATAATTTCCTTTTAAATAAATTAAGATGAAATACCAAAACAACATGTAAAAGACAATTCCTATAACCCATCATAATTGACCATTGGTTATTTCTGACAAGTATTCTTATTGTTTCAGGGTGTTTATTAGGCCCTTCTTAATAATGCTTTTTCTAAATATATGAATTAGTTCTTAAAAGTATTTTTGTTTTGCAGCCAAATTTTAGCCTTTCCCCAAATACAGACTTGTAGCCTGTCTTTATTCCTTACCGTTAATGACAGACTAAGACATTTTTAGAGTACTGCACAAGAATTTAGGAGACCAAATTATGGGACCTTGGGATAGTCATCAGGAGAATCAACATTCTCTTTTGTAAAATGTAAGGGCAACCCACATGATTTATCTTTCAGATCCCTTACAATTCTAATGGACTGTGATCTTAGTAAGAGACTGAGAAAATTCAGTTCAGCCACCAGCAGGATCTTCACCCTGCATATGACACACTCAGTAACAAAAAAAACAACAGTTCTGAAAGCACAGCTTCACCATGTGCTGTGCTTAGCTGCTTAATCGTGTCTGACTCTTTGCAACCCCGTGGACTGTAGCCCGCCAGGCTCCTCTGTACATGCAGATTCTCCAGGCAGGAATACTGGAGTGGGCTGCCATGCTCCCCTCCTGGGGATCTTTCCAATCCAGGGATCGCACCCATGTCTTCCACGTTGCAGGCGGATTCTTTACCACCTGAGCCACCAAGGAAGCTTTACTATATGTATCTTTAAAAAATCAGTTTGTAAAATATAATTCTCTTGTGCTTAAAAAAAAATAAAAGAAAGCTTTTTAAAAACTATGTTTTCAAGCTTGTCATCATCTTGATACTAGGATAATTAATTTCATCTGGGTCTGGGAATGCTACTGGGCACCAGGCATTGAATACAATCAACACTATACACACACACACACACACACACGCACACACGCACACACATACACGCACATCATTGAGTACTGCTCTGCTGTTGTTCAGTCACTCAGTCCTGTCTGACTCTTTGTGACCCCATGGACTGCAGCACGCTAGGCTTCCCTGTCCTTCACCAACTCCTGGAGTTTGCTCAAACTCATGTCCATTGAGTCGGTGATGCCATCCAACTGTATCATCCTCTGTTGTCCCCTTCTCTACCTATCTTCAATCCTTCCCAGCATCAGGGTCTTTTTCAATGAGCTGCCTCTTCGCCCGTCCATGGGATTCTCCAGGCAAGATACTGGAATGGGTTGTCATTTCCTTCTCCAAAATATCACTTTATTGAGGTAAAATTGATCTACAATAACTACACATACTTTGAAGAGTATAATTTGGTGTTCTGAAATATGTATATTTACCCATGAAACTACTCAGTAGTTTAAAAATTATTTTTAAAATAACTGCTATTATTGAGAGTTTAATATGTATTGGTATTATATGAATTACTCCAATTAATTCTCACAATAACCCCACCAGATAGGTATTATTATAATCCCCTTTTAAATGATGGGGCTACTAAGCCTTATATAGATTAAGACATTTGCCCAAAGTCATACAGTTACTAAGTAGGAAACCAAAATTAAACTTAGGCAGTCTTACCTCAGAGCCATTCAAAAATAATTCAATCAAACAACTATTAATGCCCTACTATATGTTGTCTCACGGTCTGATAAACAATAATTGTTTTCTTTGTCTTAATTACAATAGCTGCTTCTCAATATCATCAATGTGCCAGGCACTATATATAAAATGCTTATCATACATCTACCCTACATGACAATCCTGCAAATCAAAGGCAATCATGATTGTATAAATCACAAACAGCCTTTTAAGAGGCAGAACAACTTATCTAAGGTCAGTCAACTACCAAGTAGCAAAGTAGATTTTACTCCAAAGGCCATGGGGTTTTCAACTACATCATATTTCTGAGCAACACAAAGCCTTTTTATGGAGCCCTGAAGATGACTGCTGGAACACTCCTTTAAAATTTTCAGATGCTCACTGTTTAGCTAGACAGATTATTAACATAGTTTAAGCCAAACTGAATCATGAGGCTGAAGTTTCATTTATTGCCAACCAGAGTGCAAATCAAAAAAGCTTATTTATTTCACAATTCAAGCTCTTTTTTTTAAAAATCACTTATGTGCTAGAAAAATCACAGAGCTTTTAATTTGTGCAGGTTGAAGCAAGCTTATTAAGAATGTTAGTTACCAAGTGCACCTCCACTTGTCTGGACTAGTCCACTGTCACATTCTTGTAGCAGGGTTAAATAGCAGTTTAGTCACCTCATAAAAATACACACTGTTAAAAAGGATGTGACTAATAATAAGCTGGAACCAATGGAATATTGTAAGAGATGTATAGGTCAAGATCAATTATCTACAAAACTCCTGTGTAAATAGCTAAAAAACTGTATTCTCTGCCTGGCCTTGTTGTGCTAATAGTACTTAGTTGATTTGGCAAGTTAGTAAGATTTAATGAGATAAACACCAACAGTAACAAATTCTGAGGTTTTTTTTGTTATGTACATAAATATGAATGCTATCAGAAAACCACAAACAGAGCTGGAAGAAACAAGGAAGGCTTCCTACAGACGGGTTCACTTTAGACTCATAAGATACGAGAGTTGGAAGGGTCCTTAGAATTCATCAGATGGCATTCCAAGCAGGACACCACAGATCTTGAAACCTTAACTGTGTTAAGCATTGCTGCCATACTCTCCCTGTCAAACAGCCCCAGCTCCCTTCCAAGCTAGAATTGAGAATCTCCAGAGAGAAATGTATCAGCAGCTGATTCTTAAACTTCTTCTATCAGGAGTCGCACCATCCCCAACAGATTCCAAATGAAAAGCAGTTTCTTCTCACAAGCAGGTCTGGTCTAACTCTCCCATTTAACTGGGAAAGAAACTGAGATGCACAGAGGTTTAAGTTGCTTGTCCAAGTCACGTATCTACTTAATGACAGCATAAACATATTTTCTTGACTCATATTCAATATCATTCTACTAAATAATGTTAATTGTGTGTTCTTCAGATGTTATAGGTAGTTGTAAAATACTAATAACTATCTTGATTTAATAATGTAAAATTTCTAAAAAATTTTAGGAATATGTATGAAAATAAAAAAAAAAGCTTCTGACTTGTTCTTTGTTCGCTTATTTGTTTCTTTCAATCTGCTAGGGAGCTCCAAAACACATTATAACTGCTCACCTTTATGCTTCCCTGAACTGCTCAAAGATTACCTTGAGTTCTATCGAAAAGAAAAAAAAAAAAAAGAGGGTGCTCCATTTTTTTAAAGAAAAAATCTTCTATTGCACCCCAGCCCTTAAAACCAGATTACACCATAGAGAGATAAAAAGTTGCCCACTGCACCAGAATTAGATGTATTTTTATTTAAAAATGTAGTATTTTTATAAACTAGATATACAGACAATAGCAGCATTCTTGAACCCTTTTATTGATTTCAATAAGTACACTTAGAAGAGCATCTGAAAAACTTCAGAATACTAGAATAAAACCAAAGAGCATTGAGTTATGCAAGAAATATTACCCTATTAGCCCAGCCTGATGCTGCCTTGTGGCATAGTATTTCCCATATCTATTTAGCAAGATTGGTCAGGTTTACCTCTATAAAGATACTAGCACAGGCAGGCAGACAAGTTGTTATTTGCAAGGCAACTTTAAACCAAAGAAGCTATTTCAACTGAATTCTGTTTTAAAGTCAGCTATTTTGCACAGGGGCCAATAATCCATGATATGAATTAAAATGGTACTGGTTTCTCAGTTTCCGTTTCTATGGCTTTCTGTCATTTAATTGCTTATGAGCACCCTCTGGTGGAGGGCAGAAGAGAGAAAATATTGCTTATAACCCACAAGACTGGTGACGGGGAGAAAGTAATCTGAGACAAGAGCAGATTTCTCTTGACTTTTCTCTTCTTCCTTATAATTAGTTTATAATTTAGAGTTAGCTGTTGAATAAGCTTCATTAACCATATAATCATCTAGAGTCTACAACTTAGTCATTCAATAAACACTTATAAAGTTCCTATTATATGCCAGGCACTAGGATGCAGATAACCTGGTCTAGGATCCTGGTTTTGATATTTAATGTCATTTCCCAGGTAAGCTGTTTAACCTCAAAAGACCTCAGTTTCCTCAAATGAGAAATAAGAATAATATCTTGGTTGACAACATTAAAAAGGTAAAAAATGAAAAGGTACCTTAGAAGAGTGGACTTAATTTTGCAATTTGAAACACACACACACACATACAACTTCATCTTTGGCTCTTTGACAGAGGAAAGGACCATAATATGGGTGTTTTCAAATGCAATATGCAATTATTTCTTTTAAGAAATTTAAGCCTACTCACAAATATAGGGAACAAACTAGTGGTTACCAATGGGGTGCAGGGCAATTTAGGAGTGGGGGAGTGAGAGGTACAAACTATTGGGTGTAAGGTAGTTTCAAGGATGTGTTGTACATCACAGGGAATATAGCCAATATTTTGAAATAACTGTAAATGGAAAGTAACATTTAAAATTGTGTAAAAAAAATTTTTTTTAATTTTAAAGAATTTAAGCCTAGATGCCAGTGTTGGGGTTTATTGGTATATGCTGTTCTATAGCACCTTATGTCAACTATGTATAGCTTATTTAGTATGTATCCTGAAACATACACAGAGCAATAAAAAATATTACTTAATCTTCTCCACAGCAAAAATATCCAGAGGTTGATCAATACTTGGTAAACTACTTTTTACCTAGGTGAACAAAGTTTATTGAGGTGTTTCTCATCTCTTCTCAGGAGCTTATATGACATTCTTTTACGTGCCGCCCAGTGGCACGTAATAAATAAATAAATAAATGTTTATTTAGATATATTTCGGCTCTCAGTTTGTCTAAGAGTTCATCTCTGAAATTCACTATCTGCTTATGACTGGTATTTTTAAAAGTATATCCTATAAGTGATGTTCAAAAGTGGAACTTGTTTAACTCATGAGATGAACTTAATGAAGACTGAGAGATAGGAAAACAGGTTATTGAGGGTACAGAAAAGTCACTGCTGCAGTGACTTTAGGAGACCAGTTAAGCCTACTGAGAACTTTCAGCTTAAGTACACTTAACTTAGAAGAGCCTGTAAGCAACTTCCTTTCTGTCACCACCATCAGAGCAAAGCAAGTATTGTCCTTTTATGTCTTAAGACTGCATGGTGACTTTTCATGACTTTCTCCCATCAATGCTGCCTGTGATATGATTCCACATGTGTAAAAATATTTGTGGAGCACTGTACACAGATAAAAGGACCTGGGTAAAAATCTTAAATCTGCCTCTTACTAAAGGTATTTCCAAGTTCTTTTCTCTTACCCTCAACCAATTCTTCAAGGCTGTTACATGGCCCACCTTTCCAGTTATTATCTCCACTATTTTTTATTCTGTATACAGGTGAGAAGGAACTATACTACTGAATAAGGAAGGAGCCTCATCCCCTATATATACCCAATATCTTCTGAATCATTTATATCTGTGACAAGGAAGTTTCTGGAAAAAAGTATGTCACTGTAAGGTAAACTCTTTGCTAATTAGGTGTCACTATATTTACTTGGAGAACTATATAAGAAGAGTGATTATGAAGTTGACTCCAAAGCTACACTGCCAGTGTTTGAAAGCCTAGTTCTGTATGCCTCTGAATAATTCTCCTATCTTCTAAGTGCCTCAATTCCCTCCTCTATAAAGTTCCTAAGTCAAAATCTTGTAGACAGGCAAGTAGTAGACTCACAGATATATAGAACAAACTAGTGCTTACTGGCATGGGAGGCAAGGGGAGGGACAAACTGCTGGGTGTAAGACAGGCTCAAGAATGTATTGTACAACTTCGGGAATATAACCAATATTCTGAAATAACTGTAAGTAACTGTAAATAATAACAAATTTTATAAAACATTAAAAAAGAAAAAATTAAGATTATTGTGAGGATTATAGTCTATATATGTATACATTATACATATGTAGATAGATAAAGAAGCCTGGCAGGCTACAGTCCATGGGGTCACAAAGAGTTGGACATGACTGAACGACTAACACTTTCACTTTCATTTTTTCATGCTGCTGCACCCAATACATCAGAGACTTAACAAGACAGCCAGGTTGGCTCACATCTAAAGTGGAGGTGAAAAAAAAAAAAAATAAAGTGGAGGTGATACCACTTTTTTAAAAAAAGCTAACAGTCAACACATGTTAGTCCTGACTCTGCTCTGTTTATTGGCTCTGAGATCTGGGGTGAAAATAGGAGCTTCAGTTTTCTTTTCTGTAGAATAGGACTGTAGCAAACTATGCCAAGCGCATTCTCATTTAGGGTATAGCAAGGATTAGGCATACCAAGGATTAGGTATACCAAGGATTAGGATGGACAGGGAGGCCTGGCGTGCTGCAGTCCATGGGATCGCAAACAGTCAGATACGACTAAGCCACCAAACTGAACTGAACTGAAGGATTAGGTACCGCAGAATAAAATACAGGTAACATAGTCTACAATTCATTCACAAACCTATAGCCTAGAAAACCATTCACTTCATCAAAGTAGATACTGTTCACCATTGGTGGTATTCTTGGCAATCAGCTGAGATCTAGGCACATAGCAGATGCTCAGATATGATTAGTGAAGTGAATTTTTAATATATTTAGCACTTTACTTAAAACAAATTTGGTACCATCTATTTGTCTTTTCCTCAGAATTATATTCTAAAATCCTTACCATTGACCATATATCTATATATATCTTTACTTATATCTGCTGCTGCTGCTTAGTCACTTCAGTCGCATCTGCCTCTGTGAGACCCCATGGACTGTAGTCTGCCAGGCTCCTCTATCCATGGGATTCTCTAGGCAAGAATACGGGAGAGGGTTGCCATTCCTTTCTCCAGGGGATCTTCCTGACCCAGGGATCGAACCCGAGTATCCCGCATTGCAGGCAGATTCTTTACTATCTAAGCAACTAGGGAAGTCCCACAGCAACATGGTAAAGTTGAATTATTTAAAAAAAAAAAGGTTTCTAGATGTCATTAGATCACCTGAAACCATAACTCTAGAAAGGCCATGAAAGAAATAAAGACAGCAACTTATATTGCAAAATCTCATCTGCTTCTTCGCAGTCAGCTTCTATAGTCTGGAAATTTATGAAGAAGAACCATACTAAAACTTCTCTATATTTCTCAGGTTAGATAAACATAGTCATTATGTCATTTGAATTATTTTGTAAGTAAATTAAAGGTCCCTGCATTGCAGCACGGACTCTTAACTGACTGAGCCACTGGGGAAGCCACCTTAAAAATATTACTGTCAAAAGAAAATGACAATGGATGGTGCTTGAAGAACAGATGAAAAAGATTTATCAAATCTCACCTGGGTCCTATTTCACTCAGGAAATATACTGCTGCTATACTTCTCCAAGGAAGCATGTGCAGCACTGTTGATATGATAACTTGCATTTCATTCACCTCATTCGTATGTATTATTCTGCTTTGTATGGGCAAGTCCAATATACTGAACACCTCTCAAAGTATCTGAAAACCAAACCTTCAAGCAGTTTTTGGTGCTAGTTGTAAAAGTATCCTTTCCCAGAAGACAATATTACTTTCTATAAACTACTTGAGATTTCAGACCATAATGGCTTGCTAAAACAAGAAGCATGAAAAAAATTTACCAAGACTACTAAAAAAAAAAAAACCCCAAAGAAATCATGTGTTAACCTAAAAAAGCAAGTGCATGTCTTCCAGCAATTTATATTTCATGATAATAATTAAGTTATTGTTTAATTAGGCTCCATGAAAATACCTCTTGAAAGGTATTCAGCAGTTTATGTTAAATGGATGAAAAAATCTATCTTGGGTCCAGTGTGTTCAGGTTATAAAAGCACCAGTGCTTATTTTATCTCCCCACAAAGTGTTGCTGAGATAATTACTGCTGACAGCTTTATTCAAGGTTCATTTCACTTTTTCTGCTATTTTTCTCTGGTTAGAAGTTCAACAGAGCCCATGGGAAGCCACACCCCTCACACCTGTTAGGCTTCTTCATGTTACGGAGGGCCAGTATGGACATGTCACTTCAAATTAGCATTGTACCAGGGCGCTAACTGTGACAATTACTTATCACAGGTTTAACTAAAAAAAAAAAAAAAAAAAAAAGTTTCTAATTCAACCACAAAAACAGTGTGACAGAATGTAATTTAAACCTGTAAAAGCAGGTTGCATTAAAAACATTCAGAGAGCAGCAGCAAAAGTTCCCAGGGTTGAGCTTTGTGCCATATCTGAATCATGCAGGAATGCTCTGCAACTGAACATTTCCTTTAAAACAAAACCAAAAAGGTAAACAAGGAAGACTACCAGTAAGCAATTGTGATAAGTGGGCCTCTCCATGTTTCTCTCTCAATCTTGAATATTTTATTCATTTTGCTAATTCTTTTGTGTCATGTAACTAAATTAATAATGAAATTTCCAGCTGAAGCAAAGCTGCTACTTATAGATTTACCAAAGGAAAAACATAGCTCTATAACTTGGTAGGAAAGAATACTCTCTTCAAATATTTGCTTTTATTTTTTTCCCCACCTGCAAACCATAAAATTATTAGGGAGGGCAGACATTAACTCAAAAAGAAAAAGGAAAAAACTCACACTCTTAAATGTGTTTCAAGCTAATTATTATAAGTCTCTCTGTTTCAAGTGCAAAATAATCTCAGAATCAGGCCACCTCTGAAAGACCTGGGATGGTTGGAGGTGGTTAATATGGACTGCTGGGAGGCTAATTGTGGATCTTGAGTTAATTACTGTCTCCTCATAGGGGATTTTAAAAATAAATAAAATGGTCTTTTTCTCAATTTTTACTTCAGTTTGGAGTTAAGGAAACACCAATGATGATGGTTAAGCTCTGGATACTTCATTATTTGCTGCTGTTATTTAGATGAACAAAGTCTGGGAAATATGTCCACATCATGATCAATTCTAATGTGCACTAACAAAACAATAGAGAATGTATCTGTACTTGCCGCAGCGTGCATGACTTGATTCACAAATGCCCAGTGTCTGTTACCTGGGCACAGTTAAAAGGAATTCAGTGTTGTTTCTCACACACATACGCATATCCTCACATGCATGGACGCACACATATACATGTTAACAATCTGGCTTGAGGATGCAAAGCCAAAGCTCATGGAGACTTCTTTGAAAAAGAATTTAGAAGTATTAAGCACTCATAAAAAGCAAAGGACAAAATAATGATGCTAAGCAGGAATTCAATAGAAGAAATCAGTCACAAATTTATAGGAAATTACATCTATTGGTGAATCCATCACAATTTTGGTATGGCAACATAATTTCAATACCTTAACACTTCCAGAAATTAAAAAGCCATCATATACATTAATGGTGCATTAAAAGTATAGAATTTCTCTCCATCTAAAATACAGACAGGGTGTCTTATGTAGAATAAAAAAAAAAAGAAACTCCTCAAAACATTTTTCTTCATTTTTCCAACATTTAGAAAGTTAACAAGAGCATATAAAGTCAACATAGGGAATATTCATCATAAGAATCCAAGATCTTATCAAAACAAGTTCTTTGCCTTATTCTATAATCAGAACATATTCACAGGCAATAAAGACAAAATCTTTGGTTAGAAAGGTGCTTTTTACCTCAAGCTGTCTCCTCATTTAAGTTTGATGAAGAGGTACCATTAGCAGAAAAACCTCATTATTTTAGAGAGCTACTGTATTAATCAGTGGTGACTTCAGCTCATCATAACCAAAGAAGCTTTAAATATACAAGGATACATCTCAAGTCTGTTTTGTATGCATAAAGAGTACTAACCAGCCATTTGGCACATACCTAGTCAATAGTGGGATGCCATTTACCCCACAACACTGTGGAACTCTTTGGATAGCATACATAGTAACTCTGGATATTTTTCCAGCAGCATCTAATTCCTTGGCAAACTTGGGCAGTTATGCTAACAGCTTTGGTCTCAGCACATGGACATAATGCTCCTGGGCATCTTGTCATGGCTCTTCCTCCTTGGAAAAATAGCCTGAATTAACTACACAAAGTTAGACACAGCACTATAAATGGGTGCTATCTAGAAACTAGAAAGAATGTCCCCTCGCTCGTTAATGCATACCTGGTCCATCCCAGACAAGTGATTTTTCTCCTTTTGCTCAACTCCTATACCCTTATAGTAAACTTCTAGAATTCTTAGTCTGTGGTCCTTTTAACTCTGCTTGTGTCTATGTTTAGGTCCTAAAGTCCTTGAAGAAAAATCAGTGTTCTCATTTTCAGCCCCCATGGGGCTTAGTAAGTTGCTTTGATAGGCCAGCCATGTAATAAATGTCTGGCATGGTGTGTGTGCTCAGTCGTGTCCAACTCTTTGTGACCCCATGTACTTTAGCAGTCCAGACTCCTCTGTCCATGGAAATTTCCAGGCAAGAATGCTGGAATGGGTTGCCATTTCCTACTCTGGGGGGTCTTCCTGACCCAGGGATTAGGGTTAGGGTTAAGACTGAGTGACTAACACTTTCACTTTCAGCCTAAATAAAACACAAAAAGATACCTGTAATTTTCTGGAGAAAAATTTATATCCACCTGGGGAGGAGCTGTGCCTGGAAACTATTTCAAAATGAGATAAGAAATGCTAAAACTATCATCAGAGTACTGTTTTAGTGATCTCTGGGTTTGAGTGAAAAGTATAAGGCTCAAAAGGATTCTGACATAAAATAGGTTAAATTTAATTCAGTAGTCACTGATGACTTGAAACAACTAGTCAAAATAAGTAAAATACAGACCACTTAAATTCAACATCAATATACTTTGAACTTAGACATTTTCATTTTTTTAATATAAAGGCACATTAGTTTCACTTCATATTTAGCATTTCTGCATAATTATCTTTCCATTCTAAAGTATTACATTCTATGTACTACATGGAAAGTAGAGTAATTCAAATGTCACTTAAGCTCTACTCTGTAAACACGATAACTCTCAAACTTATGAGGATACATAATACAGCTAATAAAAACGTTTTCAGGTGTAGAAACTACTCAGTAATGCATACTATAAACCAAAATGCTATAATACATTTTATACGTCTCATATAAAAATAATAATATACCAGAATTACATTACTATTATATTTTTTAAGACTTGCACTAGATAAACACAAGAACCAATAAGTCATCCCTCTATTATACATGTGCATAATCTTATTGGTTCATTGGTTCTTCTATGTACACACACAAGCTCACACACCAAGAATAATATTTTGTATTAAAAAACAGGAAAATCCTCAAATTCAATAATCTTTTAAAAAATATGTGAAACATGATAGTGTTCCTTCCCTGAGTCAAGCATGTCTTCTGTGGGCAGATTCATACCTGCAGCAGTTACTTATAGCAATGCCAAAAAAATTATTGTAAAATGAAATTGTGCTGAAGTGTTAATTCTCCAAACAGGCAGTAATCACTGTAGGATACTGTCTTATTTTTCAAATAACTACCTGTGAAAAGAAAGCGGAAGTGTTAGTCACTCAATCATGGCCAACTCTTTGTGATCCCATGGACTATAGCCTGCCAGGCTCCTCCATCCATGGAATTCTCCAGGCAAGAATACTGGAGTGGGTCGCCATTCCCTTCTCCAGGGGATCTTCCCTACCCAGGGACTGAGCCTGGGTCTCCTGCATTGCAGGGAGATTCTTTACCATCTGAGCGATCAGAAACTTCACTTTAAGCTGAATAAATTTACTGAAAAGTACTACAGTTAAATATAAGTAAATAAACTTTAAACAAATAAAAAATTTTTTACTTTAAACAAATAAATGTATTAATAAATAAACTTTAATGTGAGTATAACAAAACTAAACAGTAAAGATTTTTCTCCACAGGCTAGGAATAGTTCATTTTATACAAAATTATTTTGATCAACATATCAACATACAGTAATAACGTTAGCAAAATGAAAGCAAGAAATGATTAAAGAATTTAGGAAAGTTTTATTTTTAAAAGAACACTAACACAGTTGTCACTCGGGAGTCAATTATTATTTGAAATTTACCTACTTTTAGTTGACCTATTTCATTTGTTGAAGACTTATGTATTAGAATTGCCTAGAATTAGAGAATTTTAGAGTTGGGGAAACCTTGGAGTTGGGGGTAGGGAAGATGATGGGAAGGGAGAGGATTCCAATATTTATTGAGCATCTGCTATGCACCAGGCACTTTAAATTCATCTTCCCACTTCCCATTAATACAAGGGCTCTATGAGGTAGAGCCCTTTCCAGTTTCAGGAAATAGAAGTCCGGAGGGACTATATACTCCTGATGGGGTTGAGATTTAATTTTAATTAGAGATGTTCTGATTCTAGAATCTGTATTTGTTCACTCATATGAAAGAAACTAACTTTTATTCAGCCAAGCAATCCATATTCATGAACTCATTTAATCCTAAAGCTGCTAATATTGACACATGACAGATGAAGAAATACAGGCTTAGGAAAATTAGTAGATATGTCTAAAGCTACTTTAAGATCTATTATACCTGATCACATACATATTTTCTAATATATCTCATTTTTCTGCTCAGATAATCAACATTCAGAAGATTTGCATGACTTTTCCTAAGTCAGTAAGATGGCAAGTTACAGAGGAAAGACTATGACATGGCTCTGTGAGCTTCAATGTGCCACTTTTTTCCATTCTTTGTCATTCAAGATACACATTTCACCACCACTTAATCCAAGAGCCTTATAAATGATGTCATATAAACTCTTCCCCAGCAAAAATGACATTCAAAACTATCTGACAAGATCAAAATAACACTATCCAAACTTAGTTATCTAATTTCCTAACACTAAAACTTTTACCCAGTTATGGCCTGGGAGAAAATAATACCATGCTGAAGCCAGTGTTAGGTGAAGTCTGCTAGGAAAGCAGGATAATGTAAGCCTCTTCCGGCTTTGCTAACTCAGGAGGCATTCATCAAGGTTGGCTCCTTGGAGCTTAATAACCAGCAGGCTGCCATTTTGAACACAAACAGGAAGCTAAGGAACAAGTGGCAATGAATGACTCTCTTCTAGAGTTGAATGTCCTTGGAGATACCATGAGGGGAGGGGAATCTGGTTCTCCTGGGGAAGCTTTGACTGTATAGCTGTGTCTATCTGGGAGCAGTGTTAGTCACATTTGGGCACAACTAGGAGGTAGCCTAGAACTTCTACAGTCTACCCCTGTCCCCTAAATCCCCTTCTAGGATCTGTATCTCTCCTTCATCATCTTAGACTTCGTAACTCCATATGGTACCCTCATCTCCATACCTTCAGTTCAGTTCAGTTCAGTCACTCAGTCGTGTCTAACTCTTTGCGACCCCATGGACTGCAGCATGCCAGGCCTCCCTGTCCATCACCAACTCCCAGAGCCCACACAAACTCATGTCCATTGAGTTGGTGATGCCATCCAACCATCTCATCCTCTGTCGTCCCCTTCTCCTCCCGCCTTCAATCTTTCCCAGCATGAGGGTCTTTTCAAATGGGTCAGCTCTTTGCATTAGGTGGCCAAAGTATTGGAGTTTCAGCTTCAACATCAGTCCTTCCAACGAATATTCAGGACTGATTTCCTTTAGGATGGAATGGCTGGATCTCCTTGTAGTCCAAGGGAATCTCAAGAGCCTTCTCCAACACCACAGTTCAAAAGCATCAATTCTCTGGCACTTGGCTTTCTTTATAGTCCAACCCTCACATCCATACATGACTACTGGAAAAACCATAGCTTTGACTACACGGACCTTTGTTGGCAAAGTAATGTCTTTGCTTTCATAGCTTTTCTTCCAAGGAGCAATAGTCTTTTAATTTCACATCCATACATAACTACTGGAAAAACCACACAGCCTTGACTAGAAGGACCTTTGTCGGCAAAGTAATGTCTCTGCTTTTTAATATGTTGTCTAGGTTGGTCATAACTCTTCTTCCAAGGAATAAGTGTCTTTTTATTTCATGGCTGCAATCACCATCTGCAGTGATTTTGGAGCCCCCCAAAATAAAGTCTGTCACTGTTTTCACTGTTTCCCCATCTATTTCCCATGAAGTAATGGGACCACATGCCATGATTTTAGTTTTCTGAATGTTGAGCTTCAAGTCAACTTTTTCACTCTCCTCTTTCACTTTCATCAAGAGGCTCTTTAGTTCTTCTTCACTTTCTGCCATAAGGGTGGTGTCATCTGCATATCGAAGGTTATTGATATTTCTCCCGGCAATCTTGACTCCAGCTTGTGCTTCATCCAGCCCAGCATGTCTCATGATGTACTCTGCATATAAGTTAAATAAACAGAGTGACAATATACAGCCTTGGTATATTCCTGACCCAATTTGGAATCATTCTGTTGTTCCATATCTAGTTCTAACCATTGCTTCCTGACCTGCATACAGATTTCTCAAGGGGCAGGTCAGGTGGTCTGGTATTTCCGTCTCTTTCAGAATTTTCCACAGTTCTTTGTGATCCACACAGTCAAAGGCTTTGGCGTAGGCAATAAAGCAGAAGTAGATGTTTTTCTGGAACTCTCTTGCTTTTTCGATGATCCAATGGATGTTAGCAACTTGATCTCTGGTTCCTCTGCCTTTTCTAAAACCAGCTTGAACATCTGGGAGTTCACAGTTCACATACTGTTGAAGCCTGGCTTGGAGAATTTTGAGTATTACTTTACTAGTGTGTGAGATGAGTGCAATTGTGCAGTAGTTTGTGCATTCTTTCGCATTGCCTTTCTTTGGGATCGGAATGAAAACTGACATTTCCAGTCCTGTGGCCACTGCTGACTTTTCCAAATTTGCCCTTTTAATATTATCTTCTCCTACACCATGACCCTGCTCCTCTTACCATCTCCCAACTGCGCTGAATCTTACATGTGTTGAGTTTCATCTTCTCAGTGTTGTAAGTATCAACTAACCCAATAGATGCACCAAGCTTGAACCAGCCTATATCAAGTAAATTGTTGCACCTGGAGACTTTGCTAATTTACATTCATTCATTCATACTATGCCTGATTAAACAAATATGAAAGAAAAATAAGTCAGTTCATGTGGAATGACTTTAAAAACTGGAACAAAAATAGATGATTTTATTTCTCAACATTTACTAGGTTCATCCTATATACTATATAACATGGGGCTTCTCAGGTGGCTCAGTGGTAAAGAATCCGCTTGCCAGCGTAGGAGATGTGGGTTTGATCCCTGGGTCGGGAAGATATCCTGGAGGAGGAAATGGCAACCCACTCCAGTATTCTTGTCTAGAAAATCCCAAGGACAGAGAAGCTTGGCAGGCTACAGTCCATGGGGTCACAAAGAGTCGTATATGTCTTAGCGTGCACACATGTACACATACACACACACAATATAACATGAGCATTATCATATCTGTAACTTTTGGTATGTGCTCATCTGGTTACTTTATAAGCTCTCAAAGTAAAACTCAAGTGCCATACGGTAAGCATATGTACAATAAAAACATACGACTATTAAGCTGATCTTGATGGCACAGTAAGAACTCCAGCTAAAGTTCAATGCACTGTAACTACCCCCCATATGCAGCACTAGCATCCTGCAGCTGACTTCGGTGTTAACAACAATAGCAGATGAAATCCCCTATGCAACATGAATTAGGCCCTACATATGTTCCCATACTTTAAAATCTGACCATTCCTTATTTGTCTTGGTCATTGTTCTCTAATCACCCTATAAATAAAGTAACCGTTATATGTCTATGGATAGAGTTTAAAAAGAATAGCATCCCTGCCCTTGAAGGGTTCAAAACAAGCAGTCAAGTGTACTTGTACATAAGAAGTGTAAATAACCTATTTTCCCAATATGGGAAGTCCCTTAATAGGTGCTTTGGGAAAAAATGACTAGTTTTGCCTGAGAACTTAAGAGAAAATGTCACAAAGGAGTACCAGCTGAATCTTAAAAGGATGATATGATTAAGGAATAGACCAAAAGCGGTACAAGCACCTAAGAAGGAATGTGATATAAGCAATGGCAAGAAAGAAGGTAATACATCTAATAAATAAGTAGTCTAGTATTGCTGGAGAGCAAGCAAAGTAAAAAATGGTGAGGGAGATAAGTAGAAGGGAAGGCATAGGTCAGATCACAGAGAGTCAAATATGCTCCATTAAGGACCTTAGACATTATCCTATAAGCAATGGAAAACCATACAGTGATATGAAGCAAGGGAATAATATGATGCAAATGCATTTAATAAAGATAACTGAAGAAGGGAGAAAGGACTAAGGGAATCAAGAAAGGAAGATCTGGAACAGGGAAAGCAGGAGAAAATGATGAGAGTCTGAACTATGGCAGGAATGATAGAACGACCATGGAGACAGATCAACAAACCAAAAGAATGAGAACTGAAACCACAATAATTTCTGCCATTTATTTGCATAATCCTAGTATCATAGCAAGATTTAATATTTGAATCTTCAGTAGCAAGAATCTATCTGCTTGGGCATAATAATACCAATTCCTTACATTTCTTTAGAGCATTGTATTTTAGGGTGTGTTTCCACATATATTATCTTATTTGAACCCTACAACAATGCTGAATAGCTGCTAAGAATCGGAAACTGAGGCTCACAAAGGTTTATTCATTCAACCAATATTTACTGAGCACCTTCTATCAGAAGGTATTAGTTATGCAAAGCTGAACAAAAATAAGATATTTTCCCTATGAAACTTAAAGCTTATGTGGTAGATAATCACTTAAATGAAATGTAAAAATCATAAACGTGGGAAAAAGGAATGAAAAAGCAGCTTCCATGGAGAAGTGACTGAGTTTGAAGAATGAGTAAGAAATATACAAAAGAGACTGAAGGGAAGATGACTTTTCCAGGTAGAGAAAACAGCATTGCAAAGATCCAATAATGGTAATTAGAAGAACTGATAGAAGACCAGTGTAGCTAGGGAAGAAAAGGCAGTGTAATATAGACAAACACTAAAGAAGCAAGCAAGAATCAGACTATACAGTACCTACCGAGTTATGTTAAGCATCTTGGTGCTTATAAGGGAAAATTTTAACATGGACATTGCTTGAGTAAATATATTTACTCAATAAATATATTAATATATATATATATATATATATATATATATATATTTTTTTTTTAAGGATTATCCTGATTCAGTATGAGGAGTAGTTTGAAGGGAAGTGAGAGTGGTTATGGGAACCCAGATTGGAGATTCTTGCAACAGTTCAGATTCAAAAAGTTGGTACCTTATATTAGGGTGATGACAGTGGAAATGGATAGCAGAGAATGAATGAGAGATATGTGAGCTAATATTGACAGAACATGACAATTTGGATATGGTCAGCATGGGAGAGCTATCAAGAGTAGCTCCTATTTGGCTTGCAGAGCTGGTGGGTGGAGGTGCCATTCATGGAATTAGGGAACTTTAGGAAAAAACAAGGCATGGCCAGGGAAGAACATGGATTCAACTTTGGATATGTTGAATTTGAAGTCCTTTGGGACCTTTAAGTGGAGATGATTAGGCTCTTCTGGATCTGACGTGGGATGACTGGGCCAGAAATACATTTGCTAACTGCCATCACATGGGTGATAATTTAAACTATAGCTGTGATAAGAATGTCAAGGAAGAACACACAAAGTAGGACAAAATGACTGCATGGGGCTGAGCCCTATGGAACTCCAATATTTAGTGACTGGGTAGAGAATGATGATGGCTCCCCAGGTGACTCAGTGGTAAGAATTTGCCCGCCAATGCAGGAGATGCAGATTCGATCCCTGGGTCAGGAAGGTCCTCTGGAGAAGTAAACGGCAACCTGCTCCATTATTCTTGCCCGGGGAATCCCAAAGACAGAAGCCTGGTGAGCTACAGTCCAGAGGGTTGCACAGAGTCGGACACAACTGAGTGACTGAGCACGCATGCAAGCAGAGAAGGATGAGCTTCCAAAGGAGATAGAAAAGGAAGGAGCATCATAAGGGAAGGGGAAAAACCAGGACAGTGTCATTTCCTGGGAGCCAAGGGAAGAGCACTTCAGGAAGGAGTTTTCAACAGGGTCAAACCCTGCTGAAAGAGTCTCTTTAAAATAGCCCAGCAGTAGAAACTACCCAAAGACCCCATCAACAATAGATGAGATGAATAATCATATTCATATGATGGAATATTATAAAGCAATGAGAATGACTGAACTATAACTACATATAAATAGAGTATGAATCAATCTGATAAACATAAGGTTGAGAAAAAAGGAAGGAAGGAAAGATGGAGAGAGGAAGAAAGGAAAGAAGAAAAAGCTAGACAAAGAATATATACTATAAGGCTCCATCTACAAAGGTTTAAAACAAGACAAAACTAATCTATGGTCTTATCTCCTAGATAAAAGAGACATGAAGGAGTTTTTAGATGCTAGAAATGTTCTTTTTCTTGGTCTGGATCCTGGTTACCTAAGGGTATTTTCTTTACGAGGATTTATCAAGCTGTACATTTATGATTTGTACCCTTTTATGAATAAATGTATTTCAATAAAAAATTTTTTTTTTGTTTTTTAAAATGGTGCTAAGAGGCCAAAAACAATGAGATAGCAGTCACTGGTAACTGAAGAAAAACTATTCTGGTGGAGAAATGGATTGAGGGTCAAAGTGGCATGAATTGAGGAATTACTGGAAGAGAAAAAATTAAAGATACTAAGTACAGATAATTCATTTAAAATTTTGACTGCAAAGAAGAGAGAAAGTGACAGCTAAACTCAAGAGAGGATTTTTGTCTTTGTATTTACTGCATGTACATATGTGTTTCTTTCAAGGTAAGAGGCTTTTCATGTTTAAATATGGACAGAATATCTAGTATGGATTAGTAAAAAATATTAAAGTAGAGATTATTGATCACGGTAATTGATAATTATTAACAGTGCAGAAAATACAAAAGGGAGTGGGGCACAGAGCACAGGTAGAGGAATGGTCTTACTCAGCTTGGACTAGAAACAAGATTTTCTCATCCCCAAGTCCAGTATTCTTTTTCTACACACAGTTATCTGATTAGAAGTGTGGGCTAGGGCTAGAGGCAATAGTCTAATGTTCAGTGTAAAGGAGTTTCCAAGTTTTAATCCTATTTCTGTGGCCTTGGACAAATTTTTAAATAACTAGCCACAGTATCTTCCACGTTTAAAAAGAGGATAAATTTAATAACATTTCTGGAGTCTGATGATGCATACTATGGTTACACTGCATTGTAAATTATAGAAAGATCCAGTTTCCATTTCACATTTCATGAAAGTGGAATTATGGCCACAATGAATGTGGTGAGTTCATCCTTGAGTTGCTCCACAGTGAACATTACAGCGTGGTGAAGAACAAAGATGATGGATAGGTCTTCACAGATGTCCTGTCACTGATCTTCCTCTGCTATTACGACAGGCATAGAGTAAGGCCATGAACTCTGTTGTACCTGAGTTCAAACACCATTGCTACTAATTATAAGGTCATAGGAATATGCCTCAGATTGTTCATGTGTAAAATGAACAAATAATAACCTTTACTTCATGGGGTTGTTAGGCAGATTGAGTCATATTATTAATTGTATATTGCTAAGGCAATATATATATTTTGTATATAGTAAGTATTTTTAAGTACTCTTTAATGTTATTCACAGAGACATAGGTCTAAGATGAGCCTCTGGCAATGGAACAAATCTTATGGGGCTGAGATAGAGAAAGGAAAATATCTAAAAGTTCCTAATAGGTAAAACTGAAGAACTATGCTAGGGAAGGAAAAATAAGTAACTGGGGTTTAAGGTCCACAAGGAAATCCCTATGGTACAGTGCAAAGAGGGAGCCTTTAGAGCAAAACTTGGGACAGTATTCCCTTCCCACCACTTCCCTGTGCGTTGCTGGACATGTTACTAAGCCACTCTAAGCTTGAGCTCCTTCATGTGCAAATGTGGGATAATAACATCTACCTTTCAGAACTGATTAATACAAAGACTAGAGATAAAACATATAAAGGTCCAGGAAAGTGCATAGACGAAAGCAGGATAAACAGATACTATTCCTGTTATTATTATTAACAACAAAATACTTATAGAAATAAGGAGAAATGGTTAAATTTCATCTAGACTTTTTATTTTACTTCCTAGAGTCAAGTCACAAAAGTATGTAATACTGCGTGTTAAAATAACAAAACTGCAGTTTTTGGAAGTTATTTTAGCGCACTATAACATGTGTGATGTCATACTGCAACGGCTACTTTTCACTGAATTATTTTTGACTTTACAGTTACCTGAAAACAGATAAACATCAAAGACAGAAACTATGATGAAATTTTTGAGATTGTGAATTCAGGGGATAGGGTGTTATGTTAGTAAGAAGAACCAATCTCCTTAATATAATAACCACTTTTTAACACGCAGTCAGCATACTTTTTGAGAGCCAACATGCCCTTTTCCTCTATTCTGTAGGTTTCATTACTTTGGTTTGTTTGTTTGCTTGTTTTGTGTTTTTTTAAAGCAACAATTATAAGCTGATATTTATCAATTCTAAAACACTGTGGGAATGATATGGTCTTAAAGACCATTTCAGTGGATGACTAAGTTTTGAGAGAGACTCTTAAGTGGATAACCACAGCACCAAAAAGCACATGACATAATAATACAACTCTTAAAAATTTCTCTTCTCTTTTCCTCTTAACATAGCAAAACAGATAACTGAAGATCAAGTTAAACCATAAGAAGGAATGCAATGAACATCACAGGGTAACACAGTGTTAATAAAAGTCTACTAAATATCATATGAAAATGTCATATTTATTTGTCACTAGTCTGAAGGTTACCCTTTTTTGTCTGAATGACAAATATTTGAATTTTACAAGTGAATTTATACCTGCTCAAAATGAGCCTAAAAGGTCAGAAAGTAACACAAAGTAGAATGCCAGCTTTTCAACTGTACAACTAATCTAAGAATTAGATTTTTAGGCAAAATTCTCTTCTGAGCCCTTATTCATGTGCTGTCTATTTGCCTATTCATCTAGCATGGTTCACCAGCAATTCTGAAACTGAGGAACACATCTATTCTTTTTCATGTCTTCGTATTCTCAAGTTAACTTCTCTATTTGGCTGGTTCTACTTGCTCCCTATTTAACCGCAAATTACATTTAAATTTTAGGAGTAGACATTTAAGTGTTTCATACCTCCTTTCAGATTTGCATAGTTTAATTTAGGTTAGTGTTCCTCTTCTTTTTGGTGTTGTTTATTGGCCTCTTTTAAATAATATCAACCATACAGTCTAGGTGTCAACGTATCCTTTACTTACCCAGTGTTACTAGAGTTCTCTTTCCTGCAGAATAACAAATATTAACTCTCCTAGCTTTAAGAGTCTGGGAGGATGGGGGATGGCTTCTTAAGTCCTCTATGTTGTTCCAGATAAGATTCCATTTTCTCCAGTTATTTCTTGAAATGTACCCTCCCTTCAACCCACCATGTTTCATCATCATAGTGTTTTCTTCTGTATAAGCTTCTGAATAGCTTATACCATTATATGTTATTTATAAAACATTCATTTTTAATTATTACACTGAGAATGCTGAAAAGAAAGTATAATTATAATCCTAAGAATGTGTCCTCATAAACCTACCTGCCTCTAAACAACAAAATGTGAAAGCAATGGTTTCAAATGGGAAAATGATATATAGAAATGAAAGACAACTTTTTAAACTTTGAGATGTAACAGCTTCGAGATGTAGCATGGTTCATCAAGTAATTTAAGTCAGATGCATTTACTTAGCAAGTGCCTAACTACATCATCCCTAATAGCTGAAAATGTCCAAATTAATTTGTTACATATGGTTGTGAAACATGAATTAGCACTTTAAAGTTTTATTTGCAGTATCAGTCCTGTATTTTCTAACCTGTTATAATTAATTCACTCCCCTTGCACTTTGAAATCTCCACAATAATAAGAACTCTATCAGGCTGGTGTTGGTATGAAGTGGCACAGCAAACTGAAATCCCACCGGGAGCAGTCCACAGACTTCTCTTCTAAGCAGCAAAAAGCTGTTATCATTTTCTGAATTACAGGAACTATAAAAGGACACTCTACTCAAGCTGCCGCTGAATGTCACCTGAAAAGCAATCACAAAAGGGCTCTGTCTTGGCTTATCTCTGAGCTCTGTCACTACGGCAACCAGCAGGGAATAAGTATCTGTGGGTCTATGAATTTCAGAATCCCATAAAAGCCAGGGCTAAAAAGGCATGTGCAGCCTCTCAGAGATTGACTGCATTAATACATTAGCAAATACTGTGAAACACTGGATAAATGTCAGCAATTATGGAAAAAGCGTCTAATAACGATATTCGTTGCCTGTCAAACCCCCGTGAGGTTTGATATGTAACTGCCACTCAAAGCTGTCTGTAATTTTATCTCTTTTATACATCTGAATCCACAGCATTCAAATTTGTACTTTGAAAGTAATAAACTGTAAAGCAGTTCATTCCGTGTTGATCACAACTGTCAACAAACATACAATAAAAGAACAAAAAGACTTTCTTTGGCTGTGGGAACAATCAGTACCAGCAATCTCTTGTGGCTGTTTATCAAAAACACCCTTATATATTCTACATGTAGAATATCAAACAAAGTCATGATGTGGGGGCAGCAATTGATTTGACTATTGATCAAGGCACCTCGAGCTCAAATGGCTACTTTAACATGCATAAATTTTCATTTTAAGCCTTCTCTTCAGGTTACAAAATTTGTAAGAATTTAGCCAATTAGACACAGTTGCAAACATCCTTTTAATTGCACATCAAAAAATGCCATGGAATCTGTGTTAGCCAAAACAGGCTGTAATGCTCTCTTTACGATCTTTCTCAAACAGAGAATTATGGACAATTGATTACATCTAAACCCAAGGATCTAAAGTCCAACTTAACAAGCTGGGAATACTGCCCTTCATATTCGTATTTCCATTGCTCAAGAAAAAGACTTATTAAGAAATCTTATCACATATGTTACAGCTGTTCAAATGTAACAGACAGCATGTTAACTTCAAAACACAAATGCCAGAGATTAAGTACTGCACATATGTATTATAAACAACCTTCCATTTCTCAGTAATAGAATAGGGTCAAGTACAAGAGTTCCAACAACTTCTTTCTCAGTTAACAGAGGAAAGAGCTTGCTTTCTTGAAAAAGAACAGGGGTGTCTCCGAAGAAAGTAATGATATATACTGGAGAATTAAACTAGCAGTTATTTATTGCAATTTAGCGCCAATCACTTGACTTTTCATCGTTAAGTTTAACATAAACACAAGAAACCTTTACTGAATGTTTATTTTGTGCCAGGGGCTTTGCCAGGCACTTGAGACACAAAAATGAATAAGACAGGCTTTCTAAGAGGTAGCTATTAAGAAAATATGGTTTGAAGAAACTCTGAAGAAAATTTCTACAGATAGTAACGTATTCCACTGTATACTATTTCTATCAAAAATTATTTGTAATCTACTACTTGGCTCAAATGAGATCACGCATATGAAATATGCCTTGTAAACTAAAATCATTACATAAATGTCTGTTAATATACTCACCGACCACTATATTAAATAACTATGAGTACCAAACTATGAGTAGAATCCTGTTGCTCATTCTCTGCCACATTAATGATATGGCTACTATTCAAGAAGACACAAGCATATAATCCAAAGTGCTACAGTGAAAATTTTAAGTTCACTTATCTTCAAAGACTCCTAGTGTCAACTTAACAAAGGAAAATAAAGGCAAAGTTTGTTTCTCTGTTATTGTCTTTTATGAATAACTTTAAAACTTCAAACCAGCATGAATACAATTCTGGGGAAAAATTAGACTGAATATTTCAAAATTGGAACTATTTTGAGCAACATGGAACATACAAGGACTAGCATGGTACAAGAGAAAGAACATTGGCATCAGAGAGCAGGCAGATTGTGAGTTGAATACTGGTTCTGCATTTCACCTTCTCATGTACCAGTTACAGTTTCAGATCAACATGTTCATCATAAATCATTAGTTAAAATTAATTGAGATCTAGTTACCTATAATAAAATGCACCCATTATAAATGTACAGTTCAAGAGTTTTGGCACTTCTGACTACCACCACTACAATCAAAATTTCAAAAAGCGCTATCACTCCCCTAAATTGGCTTGTGTTATTATTTATTTGTAAGACTTTTTTATGTAACAGGATAGAGGACCTTTGCCAAATATGTTTTTAGATATTTTCTCCTTACTCTTGAAAAGCAGAGATATTACTTGGTCAATAAAGGTCTGTCTAGTCAAGGCTATGGTTTTTCTAGTGGTCATGTATGGATGTGAGAGCTGGACTATAAAGAAAGCTGAGCACAGAAGAATTGATGCTTTTGAACTGTGGTGTTGGAGAAGACTCTTGAGAGTCCCTTGGACTGCAAGGAGATCCAACCAGTCCATCCTAAAGGAGATCAGTCCTGGGTGTACATTGGAAGGACTGATGTTGAAGCTGAAACTCCAATACTTTGGCCACCTGATGTGAAGAGCTGACTCATTTGAGAAGACCCTGATGCTGGGAAAGATTGAGGGCAGGAGAAGAAGGGGACGACAGAGGATGAGATGGCTGTATGGCATCACTGACTCAGTGGACATGGGTTTGGGTAGACTCCGGGAGTTGGTGATGGACAGGGAGGCCTGGCGTGCTGTGGTTTATGGGGTCGCAAAGAGTCGGACACGACTGAGTGACTGAACTGAACTGAATAAATCAGGGAGAAAGTAAGGGAATTCCTGAAAAACATCTACTTCTGTTTCTCTCTCTATGCTAAATTCTTTGACTGTGTGGATCACAATTCTTAAAGAGATGGAAGTACCAGATCACCTTACCTGTCTCCTCAGAGATGCAGATGATACTAACCTAACCGAAATGCAGAAAGCAAAGAGTCTCTTGATGAGGGAGAAAGAGGAGAGTGAAAAAGCTGGCCTGAAGCTCAACATTAAAAAAAAAAAAAGCTAAGATCATGGCACCAAGTCCTATTGCTTCATGGCGAATAGAAGAGGAGAAAGTGGAAGCAGTGACAGATTTTATTTTCTTGGTTTCCAAAATCACTGTGAACAGTGACTGACTACAGATATTAAATTGAAAGACACTTCTTGGAAAGAAAGCTATGACAAACCCAGACAGCATATAAAAAGCAGAGACATTACTTTTCCGACAAAGGTCCAAATAGTCAAAGCTATGGTTTTTCCAGTAGACATACATGGATGTGTGAGATGAATCATTAAGGAAGGCTAAGCACTGAAGAATTGATGCTTTTGAATTGTGGTGCTGGAGAAGTCTCTTGAGGGTCCCTTGGACAATAACGAGGTCAAACCAGTCAATCCTACAGGAAATCAACCCTGAATAATCATTGGAAAAACTGATGCTGAAGTTGAAGCTCCAATACTTGGGCCACCCTATGCAAAGAGCAAATTCATTAGAAAAGACCCTGATGCTGGGAAGATTGAAGGCAAAAGGAGAAGCAAGTAGCAGAGGGTGAGATGGTTAGATAGCATCATCGACTCAATGACATGAATTTGAGCAAACTCCAGGAGAAAGTGGAGTACAGAGAAGCCTGGTGTGATAGAATCCATGAGGTCTCAGAGTCAGACATGACTTAGTGACTGAACAACAACAGCAATCTGATATTAAGTTCATTGGTGAAATTATCATTTCAGGTATTATTTCTCTATCCTTTATATACTCTATTCTTTCATCATTAAATTCATGTTTTCCTTTAAATCCTTGAGCCTATTCACAATATTTACAATAGCTAAAGTCCCTATCTGTCAATTTCATTATGTAACTTCTATGTCTATTTTTTTTTTTAACTGATTTCTCTCCTGGTTAAGGATTAGATTTTCCTGCTTGTTTGTATATACAGTAACTTTTAACTGGATGCTGGACTCTGTTCTTAGAAGCATTTACCTATTAATCCTTTTAGTCCTTTCGGAAACTGTTTCTAAGCTTGTGGAAGGGAAGTCCTAGAGTAGCCTTCACTCTAAGCCTTGTTTATATACTGCACCAAGGTGTGATTCTCCTGTGAGTATCTCTTATGGTGCTCCATGTATTCACTGAGGTGTCTCTACTATGGCTGGTGGGAACTCAAACTATTCCCAGCATTGTGTGGGCTCTGAGTACTGTTTGCCTTACAGCTCCCAGTTAATTGTTCTTTTTCCAGGCAGTAGTTCTTTCCCCAGTCTCCTGGAATTTCACCCTATGCATGGCATGCATGGATTGGTATTCAGCTAAAAATCAGGAGAACCATATAGATTTCTGGAGTAGTTTCTCTGCTGGTAGTCTATCTTGCAAAGTCTAGCTGCCTTGACCTCCCTAAACTCTATTTCAGTCTCTTCAATTGCAATATAATCACCAGATTCTATTTTAGCTTTCTCTCCTTGTTATGGGGTCCAGGAACTGCTTCCCGGCAAGGCTCATTTGCTTCCTTCTTCAGAGTCCTGAACTACCTGTTGTCTAACATCTGAGAACATCTGTTTCACACATTATATCCAGTCTTCTAGTTGTTCACAGAAAGAAGACAATTCCCATAGCAGTTACCTCTTCATGGGCAGAAGCAGTATTGTACACGTTTGAGATTTTAATACAATGAAGTCAACATTCACAACATCAGATCTTAGTGTTTGTAAATTTCCTGTTGAGGGCTGTCTCACTTTCATGTGTTCTCCCTCATATTTACCAAGTAAATACATCCCTTGAGTGCTTCACCCACCCTCCTGAACTTCCAACTCTCACTCTTCAGGGTATAGTCTATTTTACAACTTTCTATTCCTTTTAAACTTAAACTTTCTTCTACTGCTTTTAAACCTGTTCTTTCTGTCTGTTTAGTCTTTGCCTGTGTTATTTGTAAAAGACTCTATATGTTGACAAGGGCAGTGAACCTTCTGAAGCTACTGAGTCTCACCACTGTTAGAAGCAACATTATCTATGACCTTGTCAAATAAAGAAAAAGCCAGTGAAAATGTCCAAAGATTGCCTGAATCTGTCTGACCTAGGACAGGCTAACAAAGTAATCTAAATAGCATAAGATGACCCTGAAGCTACTCAAAGAATACTTCTGATTCTGCATGCATATGTGATATAAAGAAGATGCTTATTCAAGGGAAAAGGAGCTAACGTTTGTTGAATGGCTACTCAATGCCAAACATTACACCACAGATTAGCAAACCTTTTCTGTTAAGGGTCAAACAGTAGATATTTTAGGCTTTGTGAGCCATGTAGCTTTGTTGCAATTAAACATCCCTGCCACTAGTTACACTGTAAAAGCATCTGTATACAATACAGAAGCAAATGGTGTGACTGTGCTCCAATAAAACATTGTTTACATTCATCTTAGTGTTGAATTTTTTGATCTGACTCTAAACGCAAAAATAAAAAGTGGGACTACATAAAACTAAAAAGTTTCTCCATAACAAAGGAAACCATCAACAAAATGAAAAGGCAATCTACTGAATGGAAGAAAATATGTGCAAATCACATATCCAAAAAGGAGTCAACATCAAAGATAGAGTCAAACAACTCAACAGCAAAAAAACAAACAAAAAAACAACATTTGACAAAAAAAAAAATGGGCAGAGGATCCAAACAGACATTTTTCTAAAGAAGATCTACAGATAGCCAACAGGCAAATACAAAGCTGTTCAACAACATTAATCCTCAGGGAAATGCAATTCAAAACCACAAGGAGATATCACTTTACATCCTGTTACAATGGTGATTATCAAAAAGGCAAAAAATAACAAGTTTTGGTAAGGATATGGAGAAAAGGAACCCTTGTGCACTATTGGTGGAATGTAAATTGGTACAGCCACTACAGAATGGAGGTTTTGTAAAAAATTAAGAACAGAACTACCATATGGTCCAGCTCTTCCACTTCTGGGTATTTACCCAATGAAAACAAAAACACTATTCAAAAAAGACATATGCAACCCTACATTCATTGTGGCATTATTTATAATAGCCAAAATATGGAAGTAACATAACTGTCCATCAGTTGGTGACTAGATAAAGAAGATGTGATATGTGTGTGTGTGTATGTGTGTGTCTAATACTATTCAGCCATAAAAAAGGAGGAGATATGGCCATTTGTAACAAGATGAAATAGACCTTGAGGGTATTATGCTAAGAGAAATAAATCAGATAGAGAAAGACAAGTAGCATTGCTTCACTTATATGCGAAATCTAAAAAAAAAAAAAAAGAACAAACAAAACAAAATGCATAGATACAGAGAACAGTCTTCTGGTTACCTGAGGGAAAGGAGTTTGGAGGGTGGAGGGGGAAATGGGTGAAGGGGGGCCAATTTTATGGTAATGGATGGTAACAAGACATTATGGTGATCACTTTGTAGTGTATACTAATATCAAACCGTTACACTGTATATCCAAACTAGTATAATGTTTTATAACAATTTTGGGTCTTCCCTGGTGGCTCAGATGGTAAAAGATCTGCTTACGATGCAGGAAAAACAGTAGAGTAGAATTGGGGCTGAACTGCTAAATTCTGCATTATATAATATAATAAGCTATACATATTAGGTAAAACCATATGGAATGGCTAATCTTATCCTTTAAAAATGGCAATTTCATACAGTTCAAACTATTATGTTAATCCATTTAATCTTCACAATAGACTTTCAAGGGTGTTAACGTCATCTTCATTTTGCAGATGAGGAAAATGAAGGTCATACAATAAACAACTTATCCAAGTGATAGCAATGTAGGGATGTGATGAACTTGGACTGGTCTGCTTGTTTCTCTCACATACACATGCACGCACACAATTAAACACATGCCAATATAAATTCTCTTGATATAGTGGCTCCTCACCTAAATTTGCTAGTCTACTTACCAAGAAATATTGAGTTTTGATCATTTTTATTAGAAAGAAGATAAACCTGATTCTCAGTTTATAAAGTCACTATATCATACCAATTCATCATTTAGTTGTTTATTGTCACAGATGTCAACCTCGAGGAGCTCTGAACAACTCAGATGAGTGAATGTATAAAACACTATATTAAAAAAAAAACCACTACACTTTATCCTGCAGTGCATACAAAAATGAGGAAGATAGTTCTTACTCTCAATTTTTAGAATTTACATAAGCCAAGAACACAGGATACAAATTAAAGTGTAGTTTAGACTTGTTTAATTTAACTTAAGGGGTATTTGGTTCCTTATTCTGGGGAGCCATTTTTTCACCACACCATCTGCTAGAGAAATTAGTTGTTTCCTCTTCTATGATTCTATGTTTTGCATTTACATAAACTTCAATCATCACTGTTTATATATCTGTCTCACACTATACTTTGCAAACCCTGAGGAACAGGACTTCATCCTTGTAACTTTAAGGTCCAGTGTGTTTACTGGTGTAAAAGAGTTTTTTTCACAAATGTCAAATGAATGAATAGATATATGGATGAAAAAAATAGTAATAGCCAAAGGTTAACCATGTATTGGAGAAGGAAATGGCAATCCACTCCAGTATTCTTGCCTGGAGAATCCCATGGACGGAGGAGCCTGGTGGGCTACAGTCCACGGGGTCGCAAAGAGTCAGACACGACTGAGCGACTTAACTTTAACTAACTAACTAACCATGTATTAGACATTATCTAGTACAGACTACTTCAATCTTCAAAATAAATAAAGAAGTAACTATATTTGTAATTACTGGCTCTTAGTTTTTACAAAACTCTAGTAGGAGTATTATCTGTGTTTATGGTTACAGAGACTGAGACTCAAAGAGGTTAATCAAGTTATTTGCAGTTACTCAGATAAGTAATGGAGCCAGGTGGAAGGGAATGAAAGATGAAAATAACAAAAATAAGGAAAAATAGAAATAATTTAAATAGAGAAACAAATAGAAACTAATTTCTAAGATGGTTGGAGATGGTAGCATGGGATACAGGCAAAGTTTCTGAAGGAAAGGTCTTGAAGAAAAGAAATAATTGTTGCAGATATTGTGGGTAGAAGGAATAATATGATTAAATACAGGAGTAGAGAACCAAGTATATCAGAACAGCAAAATGAATATTTAGCTAAAGTGGAGATATATGTGGTATCATATTCAGTCACTTATTCAAGAAACATTTATTGAGCAATTTCTCTAGGCTTGTAAGGGAAAATAAACCCAGAAGGGAAGTTTCACACTAAAGAAAGAAGGTTGTGAACGATAGCATAAAAATCTGTACATAAGTCAGCACATACCGGGTTGCCATCGAAGATAAGTAAGTAAGTCTGATAGCGTGGTAGGTATGTGGTAATAGGGAGAGTCTGTCCTGGGACAGCAGCTGCTATACAGTGGAGGGTGGGGATCTGGTACAAGGGGAATGTTTATAATTTGACACCTGCCAAAAACAAATCATTAGGAAGAAGTTACAGGAGAAAATGGTCTCCATCAGAAGGATGAAAGTAGATGGCATTCCTTCATTCACAAATTCTTTCGAACAGTAATAAAAAAGGAATAAGTCATGTGTGTGACTTTTGTTTTATTGTTATTTCACAGAAAAGTCACTAGGTTTATTCTGTTTATAAATGATCTCACTTTCAATGTGAAAATATTTAATATTTAGTAAGTAGTTTTCTGACTCCTAACATATACTTAAAGACCTCTGGTCCTAGAATTCCTAATTTCTCAAAATCTGACTTAACACTGCTTAGCCAATGATGAAACTACAGATGATTACTATTAAAGAAAAAAGAGCAGGGGAGCACAACACAAAGAATTAAAAAGGAAGGATTTTTCTTTCTTTGTATAAGTATTACTAAAACCTGGAGTTTTAAAAACTACATCTATTCAAATTGTCTGCATTATAATAAGGTGCCTTGACATAATTCATAGAGTTAAAATCATTTCTATTCTCTGGAAATCAAGAGTGTCCCTGTTAAAGTGTAAAATGAGATTTTGCCTACTTGCAACTCCTTGTTCTCACAGCTGAACTGTCACAGCATGAAAACATTCCCCTACTGGTGAAGCTTTAGATACCTATTTCCCTGGTGAAAGAGCGCAAAAAGGAACTAAAAGAATTATTGACAATTCATACAGTATCCCATGTCCCATTAGAGTACAACTATAAGCAAAGAAAATATTTTTAACTCTGAAGAGAGATGGGGCAACAATGCTTTAAATGACTGTTAAATTCACTGAGTAGTGTTGGAAATATCAAAAGACTGTAGTCTATCACGTTTGTAAGAGACTCAAGATTATACAAGAATCTAATTATAAGAAGTCTCTTTCTTTGTCCTGTTTGTTAAGTCAAAGGTTAATGAGAAGTACATTGAAGAAAACACCTTCTGCATTACTGCAAAGTATTTCTCAGGGAACATACAAATGTAAACCAAGAAATATTTTAATATAGTTCTTCACTAGTATCCTTTAAAAAATAGCTTTACTGAGATATAATTTACATGCCATAAAATTTATTTTTTGAAATGTTTAATTCTATGATTTTTAGTAAATTTACACAGTTATACAGTCATCATCACAATCTAATTTTAGAACATTTCCATCATCCCAAACTACTAATTTCTTGATCTAAGATATTTCCATTAATTCACAGAAGCCACTGGTATCTAAAACTATTATATATTCAAAGCAACAGAAATTTCTGCAACTGAGCAGGAAAAGTATAAACTAATCTCACCTTTAATGACCTTTATAACCAATCCTCTACTCTGGCATTGGGAAGAAAATGTTCAGGTGCTTTCTCTGAAAGTTAAACCATCCTAAATATTCAGTTATGGCACACTGTCTTGGAAAGAAATTAATTATATTTTTGTTGGTAACACATTTCAGGCTGTTTACACAGCTGACATTTCTCAGCTGCACCCAATTCATGCCCTAAGCTGTGAGGACGATCTTATTTTGTAGCAGATGCCTCCACTTGAGTGATTTAAATAAGTATAAAAACACCATCGCCTGCAACAATATAGATTACAGGCACCAGCTTTATGAGTTTTTTATATTTCTAATGAAAGAAAGGCTGCATGACATTTCTTTGGCTAGGATCTCCTTAAATGACTACAATTATAAGCATTTTTTGTCAAGACTCAAGCACTGGAGCTAGTGGATCTGTTATCACACCGATTAAAAGCAGCCTGGCCTTAAACATCTTTGTTGTATCAAATCATGCAGATCAAGGCAACATCTTGCCAATGTGGCAACATATGCTCTGGGGAGGTACAGGCAGGCATCACTTCACCGGTTCTGGGACAAGGTGCAAATATGAGAAATGAGGCAAAAAGAATCAGGCTTCTTAATGGAGATTCCCTCTTTACTGGGATTTCTAGTACCAGGTAGAAGCACAGATGGGAAAAGAATGGTCCAGTGGTAAAACGCGGTAAAAATCTGCCTACAAAAGCGGGGTATCCAGGGCAGGCAACTAAGCTCATGCTCCACAACTACTGAGCCCACACACTTTAGAGGCCATGCTCTGCAACAAGAGAAGCCTCTACAGTGAGAAGCCGGAGCACCGCAACTAGAGAGTAGCCCCTGCTCATCACAACTAGAGAAAGCCAGTGCATAGCAACGAAGACCCAGCATAGCCAAAAATAATATAAATAAATAAAATTAAATATATTAAATACTATGTTACAGAGGAATATATTGCATTTCACTGATTTGCCTATCACTCTTGGAACTTGCTCTGATAAGCCCATTTCAGCTTGGTAGCCATAAAAATGGGGCACATGAGCAACTAACTTTTCCAACGCTATTAAGTCCCACATTTCTGGACTTCATTATCTTAAACCAGACAAGTATTTTTGTTTTAAACTTACAATTGTATAATTTTCAAATGTATACAAAACTTGAGAGTATAATATAAAAAATCAAATATACACATTAACTACCTTCAACAATGATCAGTTTGGATTTATGAATATCCCCACTCACTCTTCCAACACAAGAGGTTATTTTGAAGCAAATCTCAGGTACCATTTCATTTATGTAAACCAGTCAACACTTGCCCATGATCACTCTCTGAGTTATGTTAATATTAAGTTACAATACTGACTCTCATTTATTGTCTACTATGAACAGAGTATTTGTATTATTGCTAATACTCATTACAATGCTTTAAATAAGTGAGGTATCTGAAACTCAGTGACATGCTCCATCTTAATAATTTTCTTCTATTAATGCTATAAATTGTAGCAGGAAAAATAAATAAATAAATAAATTGTAGCAGGTTATTAGACAATGCTAAGAACATTTCTGGTTTCTTCATATCTTCTCAGGTAAACAAAAAGCTATCATTTATATACTTAGTTTCTTAATTTTATAAAAATAAATGTATCATATTTTCCATCAAATTTCTCAGTCTAACTGGAAAAAAACATACTAAAAACAACAACCACATTCTTACCACTTAGCCATGGACAACCATCAATAATTATAATGACATACTATAATGTCAATGTCAAAATTAACAGTTTATAAATAAGTGTAAGTCCCTATATGTAAATAATTTTTTTCTGAAGGGTTCACTTAAAAAACAAGTTTTGCTATCTTCTGGTTATTTTTGAAGTTTCATAATCCACAAAGCATTTTCCAAAGGCACAATGTTTAGATTGTGGAATAATTAGACTCAAGTGGCATCTACATAAACAAATTGTTTAAAAATGTTACTGTCTTCTGCAAAGAATTCCTTTAGACTAAAGTATATGATGGTGGTGCTAAGAGAGAAGTGGTAATTATTATTATGACAAAATGTAATATTATTCTGACAAATGTAATATTTAGAACATAAGAAAACATAATTAAACTCCTAGCCATAATCATTATTTGGATATTTATTATTGTAAGATGTTTACAAAATCTTAGCATCTTTTTAGCCCTATTTATTTTAAAAATAACTCACTTCAAAATTCTTGAAAATTCTAATTTTTTCCTTAAAAAAACTGATTAGAACAATCAAGATTGTGGATAAAAGTAGCCAAATGGCCTCCTCAATGATAAAATTTACTCTCTCTTAGAAAATAATCACTGGAAACAAGATAGAGATAGGAAAGGTTTCAAAATTTACAATAGGAAATTATTATGAGTAGATGTAACAGTAATTAAAAATTACAGACTAGGTCTTTTGTTTCAGTTTTTTATGGCAGTGAAAATTATGAGAGTGTTTAAGAATAGAGCGCTATTAATATTAACTATAAAAATTAACTTTTTAAAGTATAGGTCTAATTATGGGAAATGCAGTTATAAAATTAAATAAAATGATTAAATCGATTTTGAAGTATATGTAATTTAGGAAAAAAATTTTTGTGTTTGGGACATTTCATTTGCAATATCTGAATATTTGTATTTTTTTTCATCAAGGAAAAACTTAAGTCAAATCAAGAAGCATAAAGTTCCTGATACTGATATAACATTATCAAGAGAATGCTGATATTATCTGGCTTATGACAATAGTTCTGCAAGTGAATGCAAATGATTTACAAAAATTACTTCCATGGATACAAAGCGTTTGATTTCTGCTTAATATCACTGCCAATTAGGCTGAAAGTGGCAAAAGAGAGAGGAGGACATAAAACTGACAATTCAACTGCCACTTACGGAGTCATCTGTGGCAGAAGTTGGCCAGCCCTCCCATAACTGATGGCGAACAGGGATACTCGTGAGGTCATACACATTTCTCTTTACCTATAAAAAGAAAGAAAACAATTAAAATAGGACTTCCACATGACTTATGATAGCTGCTAGTCAATTTATGGGATACATTTTGTTTCCTCTGTTCTATTCTAGATTTAAAACAAGAACTTGAAACTAGGAAAACACAAATCATAAAATATTTTATTAAAAAAAACTAAATCAAATTTAAAAGCAGATTCTCCATGAAGGTTAAAGGAAATCACAGTTCAAGCCATATTCTCCTACCTCACCTGCTGATTATTTTTATAATCCTGGATGGCTTCAAGTTTCTTCAGTCAAAAAAGGGTAGTAGTTTCTTACCCAACAGGGTGAAAGGAAAAACCTGGAGTTTCCTTCACTGTTTTATGTACATTTCAAGGATACAATAACTTAATAATAAAGCTGTACAGGGTATATTTTTTTGAAATCACCCCAAATTAGAAACTATTTTAAGAAAATATTTCTTAACTGAGGGCTATCCATTAATATATTATTTAGGCCCTTCCCCCAAAGAAAATATAGTACTGATAGTTTTTATTTTAAATAAGATAAAAGTTGAAAAACTATTTCTTTCAACATTTAATATTATACTTTGAAACTGCTTATTTATTTATAGCCATCCCACACAGCTTGTGGGATCTTCTCCGCCAGGGATCAAACCTGCACCCACAGCAATGAAAGCATGGAGTCTTAACCACTAGACCGCCAGGGAATTCCCAATACTTTTTAACTTCAAAGGAGAGGACACAAGTGATTATCAGAATGAAGTGTTGGAAGGTTAAACTCTTATTCGGTAATTATCAAATCCTTCTTTAGCTTTTTTCTCTAAATAGGTTACAAAAATTCTTTTTCTTTCCATATTTCCAAATAAATGATCAAATCATAAGAATGAATAGATCATCCATCTTAGCTAACTCTTCATGTAAGTTCCGGGATTAACATATTGTAACAGTGAAACTAATTTTGAAATGTTGCACATAATACATTCTATAATATGATTCCCATGTGGAAAAGAAGCAGTGTTCATTCATGTTTTTAAAATGCAGAAGCCTGAAGTATCACATGGTCCAATTGCAGCATTTCTGTATCACATTACTGTTTATTATACATAAGCATATCTAAGTTACACTTCCAGTGAAATGGAGAAATATATTCACTGGGGAAAGAAAGAAACAAAACAAAACCTGGAACTCAATCTATTTTTATCTCTAATGTACACCTGTGAAAAAAAGACTTAGTAAATGAGAACTGTGGAGCTTGGGGGCATGGCTTGATCCCCACTCAATTCAAACAAACAGCTTTTTTCCCCAAGATTCTTAGCAATGGCCAGTCTACCATGCAGTATTTTGTTTATGGTCAGTCATATCAAGTTTGGAAATTTTCGTTAGTCATTATCAACCCAACAATTTAACCAAATGCAACTGGACTAACCTCTTTACCACTTGCACTAGCTAAGACTATTCTGTCATGCTTAAACATTAGTACTCTTAAGAGGAAAGGTGTTCCATAAAGCCGAAGTATTATTATTATTGTTTATTAATAAAAGAAAGGGAGAGGACAGAAGATGGGAGTATGAGGAAACTTTAAGCCACAAGGCAAAAAATTCCTTTCTTAAAGTTAGTTTTAATTATGTTGTCTAGAGACACCAAGGGTCAGCAATTATTCTTGAAGGTAAAAGGGAAGGCAGGGCAAATATTTACATCTGTTGGGAAGGTGGCAAGGCTACCTCTGCACTGGAGAATATACACAAATACTATGAGTGAATATATAAACAAATAACTCTGGAGTGGCATTCTTTAAATTCCATCTTAATTCCAAAACATAACAATACGGTATTATGAAATAAACAGTATTTTTCTTCTTTCATTAACTCATCTGTAACTGCACTGAATGAATAACATTCCTTTGCTATTCTAAGCCTGAAAAGCATGTTCTGGCTATAGTGTTATGTTGGTATAAAGCACAACGCCAGACTGATGTGCTGAACAAAAGTGATCAAAGTTAGAGTAGTGTTAGCCATTGCACAAGTATTTGGCTTCATTGTTCTCCCCAGAATGACATCTGTTAAGCAACTTGTCATAGAATAAACTGGTTAATGCAGAAAGAACTTGGCTGAGAGGGTACAACATAAAGCATATTAGGCTAATGTTTGATTGTTTCAATGGAAAAGCTAAGTTCACAGTGTTTCTGAAATTAAGCCAAAAGAATCTTGTGTTAAACCATAATCACTAAACAATATACCTGAAAACAAATTAGTTTTTCAAAAATAATTTCATGTTCATCAGTGCTAAAACCATAGGCAGATTTTACTAGTATATGGAAGAAAGACAAGTGATAAGACAGCAAAGGTACAAAATGAGTGATGGTTTTATTAATAGAGATGAAAAAATTCTATTGTCTTTATTGATGACTTTAAATTTTCCTGACAATCCTGCAGGAAAGAAAAAAATCAGAAATATATACAAAGTAAAATTATTCTTTTAAAAAATTAGTATTCTAGGAAAGCTGAAGGGCAAAATATACCTAATTATAAAATGATGCAGATGGATTTAAGGTCATCATGAATCAAATGCAGGACAGTTTTCTCAGAGAGAGAAGGATGAAGGAATGGAGGAAGGAGAGAGGAAAGACTAAAAGCAAGGGGAGAAGTGAGGGCTGAGAGAGGGGGGGAAGGTTGGGAGATTGATTGATCTGAGAGATTTAAGAGCTCTTCAGAGAGGCAGAAAGAACACACACACAGGCTAAGTTGCTGTAGCTGGCCTGCTCAGCTGCCATTACTGTGCTACTTCTGATGGAGTTTCATCTTTAGAGATTTGTGTTAAATTCCAGTTAAGGACAAGTGGCACTTCACAGGGTAACATTTCCTAAGGGCCCTTCTGTCTTACATACTTTCTTTGATCAGCTTTGGCTCAAGAGCATTCTGAATCTTCATAATCTTTTCAATTCTTGTTATGCATTAAGCTCTAAATCTATGAGATTTTAGGCTGCTGAACTATGTAAATGCTTCAATTAGTTCTGAAAAAATTTAATGAAAGTTTTGATTACCAGCTGAACATTAAAATTATGTTACAAACTACACTGTATTTGGATCAAAGGTTCTAGATTGACAACAGATTTTCCACAGCTTATTTTCCAGATTTTCTAAAAGAACAGTTTCATTTCTCCGCCTTCAGTTGTTTGTGACTAAGAAAAACATATTTGAATCAGATTACCCTGAAACAGTACAGAATTAAAGCAGTATTGATTCATTTCCTTATTAGTGCTTTTCACTGTTAATAAACATCTATTTATATATAATAAATAATGTAAGCAATGATCTCCACTTCAAACTTCATATTTCCTCACTGTGGAAACTTCCATGATACACACAGCACGGGGAAACAAGATTATTATGACCTGTTCAATATAAAATCATATAAGACATTCATCTCCCACAAAGCTTTGAGTTCCATACATTTTTAAACAGTTTTATACTTTGGTTAAATTTTATCAGAATTTCTTAGAAAATAATTCTTAGAAAGTTCCTCTTCTAAAGGCTAGATTTTGAGGTTGAGGTTTTAGATTAGCCTTATATGAGCCGTTTGCAGCTATTCAAACTGAAAAATATAAAAACTGGTAGACAACTTTGTCAGCTATATTTTATAGCAAAATGTTGTGAACTATATGTTAGACACACTACTGAAAAATATTTTAAGGAATTTTAAATTTCATTCAGGTATTATTCAAGTGAAAGAAGATTCTGATAATGTTACACAAAAGTCACAAAATTTGAGTTACTGTGGCATAATAAGAGACAGAAAACTAGATTTCTAGTCCCAATTCTACCCAGCTGTTACTGTGGTGCAAACTGGTAGAAACTGAGACCTAGCTTATTCAATATTAGAAGAGAACAAAATGAGCTCATTGCTAACTTTCTAAGCTCTAAAATTCTTTGATTTTTTTGAAAATACTGGAGTTAATCCTAGGTACAGGAAAAGACAAGCTAACTATATTTAAGATATGCAAGTAAAGAGGGAAAGTTTAAAACCATTAAGGCTAGAAAATGAAAGAAAAATAGTAAAGAGTTAATAAATACAACCCATCAAAAAGGAAAACTGCAAATAATTTCAGTTAAGAAATCCAGACATATAATAAACATTTTAAGTGAATTTTTTTCTTGAGTAAAGAAAAGTCTTAGTTTTTGCTTTTAATTATACTAAAAAGTCTTAGTTTTTTTTTTTTTTAAAGAAAGACTCAATAATATTTTTCCCCCAAGAGATCTGATTTAAAAGTAAAGCTTACTGGTTTACTTACATACTGGTTTCCCAAATAATTATTTCATCAACCAAACAGGATAAGTGTTGCCTGAATACTAAAAGCAGAGTGATACAACTGCAAAGTTCTATTAATTTATTTCAGCATTTAAAAAATGTTGAAATCTGGCCTATGAATTTTTACATATCAAATAGTTTAAAATAGCAAAAAGAAACAGATACAAAATACTGAATTGCCATGGGTTTAGAACAGTTATCCGTTTGTTAGCACTTTAGTTTCTAGATTTTCTGAATTAAGAATACCTTGACAAATTACAGCCCTTACAAAAAAGCACCCTGAAACTACATACATTTATCTCATTCTCTTATCAATCTTAGAAAAGAAAGGCCTTTGGAAATATTAGAACCTAAGCTTATTCAAATGTTAAAAGTATCAAAATCTGAATTGCAAGTAATTCACACCATCAAATGATGTTCCAGTTGAGTTTGCTAAATAATAACTGCACCAAACAAATAAGTATCTGTGTGTGATTAAAATAAGACACACAGACCAGGCTTAGTTCCAGTTTCTTAGCAATCACTGGTGCTCAGAAAGGCTTATAATAGGAAACCAATCACTTCTGATCCAGACTGAGTTTTGAACATATACTTCATATCTAAGGACTTTTTTCTTTTTTTTTTTTTTTAACATACTGTACACTTGATGCAGTTGCACATTGATCTGATTTACTATGATGCAAGTTAAAAATCCTCCTAAAAATACTTCTTGAACAAAAACACTTGAAACCGGATGGTGCAAGGGGAATGAGAAGGTGGCATCAGTAATCAAATGTTAATTAGCAAGCTTTTTTCCCCTCTTCCCTCAGGGCTGGCCTGTGTTAGAGAATTCAAATCAGAAATCAATGCTCCAAGTGTTTAACTATTACTTCTTCTCATTAACCATTTAAGAGACTCAGCAATTCTTTCCTCATAAAAAAAGTAACTCGAGACATTTCTTTTTTTCAAATACAATCTTTCCAGAAAACAATGAACATGTTGTTTGAAGAAAACTATAAAATTGGTGGCTTTCCATCAGGCTTTGGACTGCATTCTGTTCTATTAAAACATTTTTTTGGCTGTAACTGAATTCTTCATTCCAACAACTGTAACTAAGTTTTGCTTTGTAACATACTTTAAAAACTTATTTCACCTCTTACTTGTCTGTAAAGAAATCTGACAACTGGCATCTTAAGCAATTACTGGGAATGATGACAATAAAGCTAATCAAATATGGAAACTAGTTTGAATGCATATAGTTAGACGGATTTTATCCAGCCTGATAAACTATCAAGGGTAAGATTTAACACTCTCAACATGATTATATCCATAATATCCTATTCTAAAAGTTTGGTGTGGGTGAAAATGATACAAAAATTGCAGTGGTAGATCATAAAATAAATGAACTAATGGTCATAAAGTTATTAAAATTAATTCATATATATATATATATTTAGTGTTCTTGCCTGGAGAATTCCAAGGATAGAGGAACCTGATGGGCTATGGTCCATCAGGTCGCAAAGAGTCTGACATGACTAAGTGACTATATATACATCTTTAGTTAAAGGGTAAGCCTGGATTTTAAAAAAAGATAGCTTGTAAAGAGTGAAGAAAATGTTTATAAACGACCAAGGTTAAGTATGTCTCACAAATAGAAAAGATGCTAAATTTTAAGTCTTTTGCGGGGAGGGAAAGGTTTAGAGAAATTGTGAAGTTACAGAGGTTGAAATTATAAACACCACCACCACAAAGGGGAGCAATCATTTTTCTGCATTTGTGACTCTAAATGTGTGGTGCCTGATACTATTAGTATCACCTGGAAACTATTAGAAATGAAAATTCAGGGAATCCACCCAAGGCCTAGTACACTGGAAATGCTAGGACCCTACAGTACATGTTCTGACAAGCACTCTAGGTAACTCTTACCAAGATTTGAGAGTTACAGGCTCTCCTAGATGGCCATGCCTTTCTAATTTACTGATTCTAGAGTTCTCTGAACTCCTGCCTGAGGTAGCTAGTCCTTTTGAAAATGAACATGATTAATAATGATTTGTTATAGAAATTCTAGAAATGCTATCATTTTTATGGTGATAAAATAATTATTTATAGTCTAACAAAGTAATGAGAGATGGTACTATGTCACTACAGACTGCACAGCACTGAAATAATTGATAAATAGTAATCTTCATAATCTTCATTGAAAATCTGTGTTAATCTTCAGTTCTTCTGCCTTAAGTGTTATTGCTTATTGGCTATAATATATATTTGGGCATTGCAATAAAACTGCAAATCCACAATAAATGATCTACTGGTCATACTAAATAAACTCGGGAGGCACCTGTACCTGTCAGTTGTATTGAGGACATGCCCCTGAACACCAGAGAACTGTCTGAAGCAAAGGAAAGACTAAACAGTTTCTGGTTTGTTTTTTTGGTCTCTCTCATAGGCAAGCTGAAATAAGACCCACAGGAAAAACAGTGGGAGGTTAACCTCATATCAGTCAGTAAAGACCTTATCCTAGAAGGTAGTATTTCCTCTCCGTACCTTATGGAAACAATGAAAGAGCGAAAGCTTTCCAACAATAGTCTAATAGATACCAGAGAGGTGAATGTTTTTTATTGTCCTCAATGAATAAAACATCAGGCACTCACTAAATGCTCTTAAAATTTCTCCTTTTAAAATGAAGTAAATTAATTTAAAAATTCTTCCATGAAGAAAAACACTAAGTAAAAAGTCAATCTTAGAAGTAATGGAGTAATTATAAGAACATTTTAAGGAGTCCTACTTTAATCTTAAAATGTTTTTACAAAGTTCAATTTTATGTACAACTTTAAAAATTGGTCACATAAACCAAGAAATACTTGTATATCAGCAACATTTTGATTTTTAAGTCTGAACTTTAGTAGATAAACCATTTGCTATGTCAGAAGCACTATATGAGTTAATGTTTAAGGACATAATCATACATGTAAGCCAAATATTTAACTACAAAGATATTCATTGCGGTCTGTTTATTATTACACACACACATACAAACAATTGGCACAAATTTAATATCTGATAATGAGATAGTTAAATAAATAAATACCATGCAGCTATAAAAATGATGATGTAGAACTAGGGTCAGCAAAGTGCAGCCTATAGGCCAAATTCAGCCTGCTGTTTGTTTCTGTAAATGAAGTTGTATTGGAACACCAAGACCTCCATTTGTTTATATACTGTCTGTGGATGCTTTTGGCACTACCATGAGGGCAGACTTAGTAGATACAACAGAGATCACATGCCCTGCAATGCCTAAAATATTTATTATCTAGCCCTTTGTAGAAAATGTTTACTGACCCTACCTAGAAGAATATTTAATAACATATAAAGTTGTTACGTATTAAAGAAAAACCAAGTTACAAAATTATGCCCATTTCTGTTTATTAAGTTATACACATACATATATGAAAATGAAAAGTGAAAGTGTTAGTTGCTCACTAGGACTCTTTGCGACCCCATTAACTGTAGCCCCCCAAGCTCCTCTATCCATGGAATTCTCCAGGCAAGAATACTGGAGTGGGTTGCCATCTCCTTCTCCAGAGGATCTTCTCTCACCAGGGATCAAACCCGTCTCTCCTGTATTGGCAGGAAGATCCCTCACTGCTGAGCCACCAGGGAAGCCCACCTGGCACATGACTGTAACGTGCAAGAACTCTCCGCTAAGACCACTTACACTCACTCTAAATGGTGAGCATCACACAGTAACAAAAGGGACCAACCAAGGTTACTCTCTCTCATAACTCAGCCTTTTCATACCTGTTGTGCTGTAACAGGCAACGAAGAGCAGTTACAGGCTGTCAGTTTTGTACCCTAAGTGCTGCAGAGGAAGGACAACTACAAGAACTGTGACTTATTGTTTCAGTGACTGAATGCTGCCTTCACAGTTAAGAGGGCAGCTCCTGGTGTCACACACAGCTGGGAAAGAAACAGCAAGATAAAACATATTCAAGGAAAATAAGTCAAGGTTAAAGAAGAAGAATACTTAAAACAGTAAAATAAACTTTATCGTGTGAGGGCTGGCAAAGACTTCCTTATATAAACTTTTGCTGAATGCCTTCTGAGTTTCTACCCAACACTAATGTTAAGAGTTTTGTCTGGAATAAAACTATAGGAAGACTACTGCTTCTACTTTGTCTATATACAGTAAGTAAATCAATTACGTCCTATCTTGTTATTCCAGTTTTTCCTTCTCTCAACAACTGGGCACTGTTGCCAATTCCTCTTCTGTGCTTTGGATCTGGACAAGTGAAACTCTGATCAGATATTTATTTGCAACCTCATTAAGTTCTAAAATGAAATTGTATCTATAGGGAAGATGATATAGGGCAATGCTATTAATCTATTCTGCCAATTTGTTTTTCATAGAACTATATTTTCTTTTATATTTTACACACAGATAGATTAAACTACTTGCCTTGCAAATGTCATTCACTTAGTTAATGCCTAAGTCAAGATGATAATGCAAACTTAGAAATATCTTTTTAATCTATTTCTTGTTAACAAACTTTTTTTTCCCCTTTAAAGAACCAATGCCTCTATAGAAACCAAAATTTTTCAGATGCTGGCAACCTTACTGTTTTGGTGAAGACTCATCTTTATATTTTGATAAAGACTGTGTGTATCCTCCCCCACTCTGGTAGCACCAACAATGATGCTTAGACATAATGTTTATGTTTGCTTTGCTGCTTTCTGTTGCCTATCCAGGACTTTTCCTTTCTCTGAGATGCTGAAAAAAAGTGGTGGGAACTATCAGCAATGGAACCTCAGTCTATAATCAGGTCTCTTATAATTTTATCTTTTCTTGTTAACAAAAAAATTCAAAAAACAAAGACAACAAAGGGACTTAGTGTTGGGGTCTGCCATGAATACTAAAGTGCCTGGGGGTGTGGCTCATCAAGGGAAAATAAACCATTCAAGTCACCCACATCAAGGAGAAAGTTTGGGAACAACTAGGCCAGTGTTTGCATTTGAGGCCCTGGAGTCAGGAGACTTACATTTCCCTTCCCTCTGCTTAACCAAGGCACCAGAGACAACCTATTTAACCTCTCCTTTTGGAAATATTAAGCAGTCACCAAAGAACAGCTCTGTGAAATATTTTAAAATGAGTCTAGTCAGGTTTTCTGATTTTAACTTGCTATTCTCCAAGATCAGCTTAATGCTGGCATTACTTTCTCTGAGAGAAATGTGGGTGGAAGAGCAGGAAGTATATCCTAAGAAAAGTAGCTGCCTTGGCCAAGAGCAAAGTTACATAGCCACCAAAATCACAAACCTAGTTAACTGTAGATGAATGAGGAAAAGTTAGAAACTGGTTCCAAATAACAATTTAAATAAACCTTTCAAAGTGAATTGACATCATGAATGAAAATCTAATACAGTACAATAAACTTTAAGGACTGATGATGCCAATGCTCAGACACTCCATACAATTGGCTTTTAATTAAGGCAGTTAAAATCACACCCCAATGATTTCACTGTTAGGGCTGACCCTGAAATGTAAATGCAATTATTTTATAAAAAATAAAATAGGGATACCTTAGCATCATCTCTTAATGTATTAAGATTAGACAATCTTTAATCACATGATTTATTAAATAAACAGGCATTCTAAACAAACAGCCTGAAGTCTCTTGTTTAAAAAAAAAATTTACTGCTATTTATTCATTAACAAAGCTATTGCTTAGCTCATCCCTGCCATAACCTACTCTATTCAAAACCATATGGGAAAGGACATTAAAAAACCGCCACAAACCATGGACTTCTGGTATTAGTGCTACACACTGCATACCCCTATTCATTATTCTACCTCCCTTGTTTAATCTATCATTAAGATTCAGTGACCCTACACTAAATTTAAAGCAGATCCTTCCTTCCTCCCATGCCTAAATTCACATACTTTTCTAGTTGGGGATGCCCTCAAGTATTAACAACTCTACGGGGTTTCTCTAATCTCAGCTCTGAACTATGTCATGCTATAGAACCAAGAAATTGCTGTTTTACATCTCTAACTATGAAGCCTTCCATAAAAAAAAGGACCATATAATTTACTTAATAAGATAAAGGGAGAAAAATCACCATTTAATAAGTATTTTTTTTCATTGACTATAGTAGAAAAGGCACATGGAGACATTATCATACACTGTGTTGTCTTAAAAGTGAATAATATTTCAACTGTATTCATCATTGAATTCAGAGTTTTAAATAATGACGAAAATGTCAGGTATTGACTATCTTAATAAATGGGAAAAACATATTGTTTTAAATTTATAGTTGATAAAATAATCATTTTGGGGGCAAAGAGATTTCATGAAATTAAGCAAGATAATATTTTTAGGACATATTCAATTTCATTTTCAAATTATAAACAAAATATCTAACATACAACGTGACAAAATAAGGGATAAGGAATTGTGTATATGATAGCCTACCAGCTGCTAACAGAACTTTTTGTGATGACAGAAATGTTCTGTATCTGTCCTATCTAATAGGGTGGCCATCAGCCCCATGTGGCTACTGAGCACTTAAAACACACCTAGTGTGACTAAGAAAAATGACTTCAAATTTCATTTTAATTAATTTAAATTTCCACATGTGGCTAGTAGCTACCCTATTAGACAGTGCATTAAGAAAGTAGAGAACATAGACCCACACAAAAATGTACCATTGATGTTTACTATACTGTATATAGGGCTTCCCTGGTGGCTCAGTGGCAAAGAATCTATCTACCAATCCAGGAGACGTGGGTTTGATCCCTGGGTTGGAAAGATTCCCTGGAGAAGGAAATGGCAACTCACTTCGGTATTCCTGCCTGGGGAATTCCACGGACAGAGGAGCCTGGCGGGCTACAGTCTATGGGGTCACAAAAGAGTCAACACAACTTAGCGACTAAACAACAACAACATACTTTATATACAATGTATACTATGTATACATACTATATATTTAAACATGCTTTAATACATTATTTCCTTACAGTCTTTTAGGCATAAAGGTAGAAACATTGTGCTAAACTAATTTTTCACTTATTCTTTTATTATTTTTAATAGGAACTATATGCATTAGTACCACAAAAGTGAAATAGTAATGACAGAATACATGTAATCATAACTTGAGAAAAAGAGCAATAATAAAATACATAATAATTAAATATCAATGACAGTAAAAATACTCTGTAGTTAAATAAGTTTATAACTCACATAGCTGCCACATTATATTGGTCTAATTATTTATCAATTCATGCATTCATTTACAAATGGTTACCAGGGAACAACTACGATGATGTAGATGTTACTAAAATAATTCATGTTAACTGTGCATCTGGCAGGTTTTTTTTTTTATTTAAGTGAGTGATGATTCAAACTTAATCATTCTTTTGGGAGGAATTCATAGGAGCAGAGCAGGAAAGATAGGTGTAATGGATGCCATAACAGTACCAGTCACACTCTGCCCCTCATTGACTCAGTAAGTTCTTACCAGCATCTACCACTTAAGTCATTACAACACAGCAAAGAAAGTGGTGGACAGACAAGATGCAGACTTCCGCATTCCCTTAAGGAACCAAATCTAGTTGAGAAGAAAATGTGTAAATAGTTATGTACAACTCAAATACACTTGCTACAGGATTTTTATTTTAAAGGTAAGATTTTTATTTTAAAAGTGAATAACTGAACATATGAGTGAAAAATTACAGATGGGACTGAGAGTTAAGATATACACATAAAACTCTTGCCTCCTTACAAAAAGCACTTCATTCCTTATATTAAGTGGTAAAAATTAGGGTGTCAGTGAAAAATATTTTAAAAGAAATACGTAATCTACTGCTAACAAAGTGCTAGGAGAATCTCTCACTGATGATGAGGAGAATCTCTCACTTATAAGCAATAGATAAACATGTTCTAGTTTAACAAGTACATTCACTGAGTGCTAATAATTCATGAGCATTCATTTAGTTGGCTACCCAGTCAACAAATATTTATTGAGTGTCTACTAAGAGGAAGGCACTATTTTGTAGTGGTTACTGAGAAAACAAAGTCTCTGCCTTCACAGAGCTTACATTCATTCTATATAGTAGGTGTAAGGTGAAGGGAGTGGTGAGAAAGGAGGGAGAAAGAAAGATGAATCTATAAACAAGATAATTTCAGAATTAGGTAAGTTCTATAAAGAATGACATTAGACTCCTTCCAGTCATTCTCTATTTCTTAGATGGGTTGAATCCTGAATGAGAAGGTACAGATCCCAGAAAGAATGTTCCAGGCAGAGAAAACATGAAATGCAAAGGTTCTGTGAGATGTTTTACATATGTGTATATATTCTCTAACTTTTACTATCAACTTCAATGTAGCTTTTATTTATTTTCTTTACAGAAAATGCAACTGAGGGTAATAACTCTTCAAGTAAGAAGCAGAAGCAAAACTCAAAAGGGAAATTATGAGATGCGAGGCACCTTCTCTTTTTTAACTATTTATGATATTTCCCTCCAAAACTAAAACTAGACAAGTATTCCAGCACATCATTACTCCACCCCCACTCCTTACCAAAGAAATGTTACCCACACTTTTCACTTACTTGGCTAACTCTTCCTTCACAGATTTGGGACATGCATCAGTGTAACTAAATAAACATAAATCCCAAATTACTGTCAGGTATAAATTAATAAAGTTTATTATACTAATACTAATTCAAAGGGATATTTCAGAGTTCTGATCAAAGATTTCTTGTCTTCAAACACAGTTGGGTGTTGTTTGTATGTTTTGCTTGAGTGGAAAAGATATTGCCATGCATTCCAAATCAAATGGCAAGTGCATTTGATCACATTTTACTTTTTGTCATGTTTCAGTGCACTACACCAGTAGTGAATAAATTTGAGGATGTCTAGTTTTGAAAATGTGGCAGTCTAGTAATCACATCCAACGAAAGCCAGTTATTTCAGAGCATCATTCTCTGACCATCTCCAACATTACCGTTACTTCCTCATGCTGTAAATTGAAAAAGGTGATGGGAATAGTTGTTAAAGCACAGCTAGATCCTCATCATTGGGGTATTTTAAAGTAGATGGAGTAAACCTTCTATACTTGTTTATGCTTAAGGTTCTTTCAATCACTCATTCATTCAACAAACATTTGTTGAGCGCTTTCTAAGTTACAAACAGGCTTCCCTGATGGCTAAGACGGTAAAGAATCTGCTCGCAATGCAGGATATATCTGGGTTCGAACCCTGGGTTGGGAAGATTCCCCTGGAGAAGGAAATGGCAACCCACTCCAGTATTCTTGCCTGGAAAATCCCATGGACAGAGGAGCCTGGTACACAGTCCATGGGGTCACAAAGACTCAGACATGACTAAGTAATTAACAAAGTTATAAACTCTCTGTCACGAGAGCAGCTTTCTTAAACACAAGTATCTAGAAAAGCAGACAGAAGATGAATGAAATGTAATGGACAAAGGGCATTCAGCTTTAGTCCTGAGGAAGCAATATTCAGGTGTTGAGGACTATGGCAAACAAGACAGCATGCCTCTTGAAGGAGGCAGCTCTACTCCAGAACAATTCATTATTGCCACAGAAACTCTGGAGTTCAGTATTGCTGAATTTTCTGATTCTTTGAGAAAAGCTAGAAGCCAGGAATCCTGTAATGTTTTGCTTTATCTTGAAATGTGAAGCTTTTAAACTTTTAAATGTTGGCAACCAGTTCAAATTTAAAACACTCTGGGACAAAAACAGGTAGCTGAACAAAACAGTGTTGTATTTAGTAGTTGGCAGTTGCAAACTCTGCAGGAGAGATATGGAGATAGAGGTGATACTCTTGCCTTTAAGAAAGTCACAGCCCAGTGAATATCTGTCACACTCAGAAACAAATACTCATGGTACAATGTGATAATTATAATGGTAAAGATATCAATAAAGTATTAGGAGGGTAGAGAAGAGACAACTATAATAGCTACAACTATCATTTATTGAGTACCAAGGCACTGATTACCCATTTTGCATGTGTTACTACATTTCATGCTCACATCAACCTTGTGTATACAGAAATGACTTTATTAAAGTGGCAGACCTAGATTTGAACTCCATTCTTTCCAACTGTAAAAATCTGTTTTTGTCCTACCATATTACACTAGTACCCATTGCTCTAAGTAAAAGTCTTAGTTTCTAAAGAACAACCACATGAACATGTGAAAATGAAGCAAATTACTTTTTCACCCATTCTTCCTCATTCCAGAAAAAAAGAGAAATCTTTTTTCTTTTCAATGTAACAATCACGCTGGAAGATACTTATAAAATGCATTCTTTAAGATGTAATTTTCAGACATTAACATTTGAGTTGTAATATATTTGCATCATTAGGTTTTATCGAAAATGCTGAGATTCAAGTGTTTGAAGAATTACATGTACTCAATATGCAATAAATTTAATTAATTTATTTAGCAGATATTCAAATAGTACTTACAGGCACTAATCTAAGCACTTTGTAAATATTAACTATTTTAGTGATTTTTCTTTTATAAACCATTTTACTGAAGTATGATTAAAATATAAAAAGCTATACATATTTAATATATACAACTTGATGAATTAAACCTGTGAAACTATCACCAGAATTTACACCATAAATCTATCCATCACCTCCAAAAGTTTCCTCCCACCCTCTTTATTTATTATCATTATAATTACCATTACTTTCCAATAAAAACACTTAGCATAAGATCAACCCTCTTAGCAAACTTTAAGTATATAATACAGTACTGTTAACTATAGACACTGTGTTTTACTGTAGATCTCTAGGATTCATATATTTTGTATAACTAAAACTTCGTATCCTTTCACTAATACCTTCCCATTTCCTTCTTCCTCCAACATCTAGCAACCACCATTCTATTTCTGTTTCTATAAATCTGATTATCTTAGATTCCTCATATATGTAGTATCATGGAGAATTTGTCCTGTGTCTATTTCACCTAGCACACTGTCCCCCAGATTCATCCATCCATGTTCCTGCAAATGGCAGCATTTTCTTCTTTGTTAAGGATGAATAATATTCCATTATATTTATAATTTATCTTTATTATTTATTTTTAATAATCTATAAATATATTATTATTATTTTGTTTATTCATCTAGAGATAAGGCATCTGAGGCACAGAGATGATATGTAACTTAACTGATATCACATAAGTTCCGGAGGCAGTATTCTGGTCCAGGCAGTCTGGCTCAACGATCCATACTTTTAACCACTATGCTCTTCTGCCTCTCTACATTTTATTCCAGTAATGATATATCGAAAAGGGCACTAAATTAAACACTACAACATATCCTTGCCCTAAAGCAAAATTAACAATGCGAATCAAGGGTGGCAGTGTCATTGTAGTTTAACCATTACTATACACATTAACTAATCACCACTAATTCAATAAATACTAAAATAACCTGACTTGGAAACTACTATAGTATCATTAAGATAATGACACAGAAAGAAAAATGTTTACTTTTTGAGTAATTAAGGAAATGCATATTAAAACAAACACCATCACACCTTTCAATTCAGTTCAGTTGCACAATCACGCCCAACTCTGTGACCCCATGGACCACATACAGTATGGCAGGCTTCCCTGTCCATCACCAACTTTGGAGCTTGCTCAAACTCATGTCCATTGAGTTGGTGATGCCATCCAACCATCTCATCCTCTGTCACCCCCTTTTCCTCCCGCTTTTAATCCTTCCCAGCATCAGTGTTCCTTCCAATGAGTCAGTTCGTCGCATCAGGTGGCCAAAGTATTCAAGCTTCAGCTTCAGCATAAGGCCTTCCAATGAATATACATGACTGATTCCCTTTAGAATTGGGGTTTCATCTCTTTGCAGTCCAAGGGACTCTCGAGAGTTTTCTCCAACATCACAGTTCAAAAGCATCAATTCTTTGGTGCTCAGCTTTCTTTATGGTCCAACTCTCATATCAATACATGACTACTGGAAAAACCATAGCTTTGACTAGACTCACCCTTGTCGGTAAAGTAATGTCTCTGCTATTTAATATGCTATCTAGATTTGTCATAGATTTTCTTCCAAAGAGCAAGCATCTTTTATTTTCATGGCTGCAGTCACCACCTGCAGTGATTTTGGAGCCCAAGAAAATAAAGTCTGTCACTGTTTCCATTGTTTCCCCATCTATTTGCCATGAAGTGATGGGACCAAATGCCATGATCTTTGGCAGTTGAATGTTGAGCTTTAAGCCAATTTTTTCACTCTCTTCTTTCACTTTCATCAAGAGGCTCTTTAGTCCTTCACTTTCTATCACAAGGGCAGTGTCATCTGCATATCCGAGATTACAGATATTTTATCCCAGTGATCTTGATTCCAGTTTATGCTTTATCCAGTCCGGCATTTCACATGATGTACTCTGCACAGAAGTTAAATAAGCAGGGTGACAATATACAGCCTAATGCACTCCTTTCCCAATTTGGAACCAATCTGTAGTTCCATGTCTGGTTCTAACAGTTGCTTCTTGACCTGCATACAGATTTCTCAGGAGGCACCTAAGGTGGTCTGGTATGCCCATCTCTTGAAGAACTTACCACAGTTTATTGTGATCCACACAGTCTAAGGCTTTAGCATAGTCAGTAAAGCAGAAGAAGATTTTTTCTGGAACTCTCTTGCTTTTTCTATGATCCAACAGATGTTGGCAATTTGATCTCTGGTTCCTCTGTCTTTTCTAAATCCAGCTTGAACGTCTGGAAGTTCACGGTTCACGTACTGTTTGAAGACTCACTTGAAGAATTTTGAGCATTACTTTGCTAGCCTGTAAGATGAGTGCAATTGTGCGGTAGTTTGAACATTCTTTGGCATTGCCTTTCTTTGGAACTAGAATGAAAACTGACCTTTTCCAGTCCTATGGCCACTGCCGAGTTTTCCAAATTTGCTGGCATGTGGAGTGCAGCACTATCAGAGCATCATCTTTTAGGATTTGAAATAGCTCAACTGGAATTCCATCACCTCCACTAGCTTTGTTCATAGTGATGCTTTCCAAGGCCCACTTGACTTTGCATTCCAGGATGCCTGGCTCTAGATGAGGGATCACACAATCATGGTTATCTGGGTCATGAAGATCTTTTTTGTATGATTCTTCTGGGTATTCTTGCCACTTCTTAGTATCTTCTGCTTCTGTTAGATCTATACCGTTTCTGTCCTTTATCGTGCCCATCTTTGCCTGAAATGTTCCCTTGGTATCTCTAATTTTCTTGAAGAGATCTCTAGTCTTTCCCATTCTATTGTTTTCCTCTATTTCTTTGCACTGATCACTGAGGAAGGCTTTCTTATCTCTCCTTGCTATTCTTCGGAACTCTGCATTCAAATGGGTGTATCTTTCCTTTTCTCCTTTGCTTTTCACTTCTCTTCTTTTCACAGCTATATGTAAGGCCTCCTCAGACAGCCATTTTGTATTTTTGTATATCTTTTTCTTGGGGATGGCCTTGATCACTGCCTCCTGTACTATGTTACAAACCTCTGTCCATAGTTCTTCCGGCACTCTGTCTATCAGATCTAATCCCTTGAATCTATTTGTCACTTCCACTGTATAATCATAGAATATTTGATTTAGGTCACACCTGAATGGTCTAGTAGTTTTCCCTACTTTCTTCAATGTAAGTCTGAATTTTACAATAAAGAGGTCATGTTCTGAGCCAGAGTCAGCTCCCGGTCTTGTTTTTGCTGATTGTATAGAGCTTCTCCATCTTCGGCTGCAAAGAATATAATCAACCTGATTTCGGTACTGACCATCTGGTGATGTCCATATGTAGAGTCTTCTCTTGTGTTGCTGGAAGAGGATGTTTGCTATGACCAGTGCCTTCTCTTGGCAAAACTCTACTAGCCTTTGCCCTGTTTCATTTTGTACTCAAAGGCCAAACTTGCCTGTTACTTCAGGTATCTCTTGACGTCCTACTTTTGCATTCTAGTCCCCTATGATGAAAAGGACATATTTTTTTTGGTGTTAGATTTAGAAGGTCTTGTAGGTCATCAAAGAACTGTTCAACTTCAGCTTCTTTGGCATTAGTGGTTGGGGCATAGACTTGGATTACTGTGATATTGAATGGTTTGCCTTGGAAACAAACAGAGAACATTCTGTCATTTTTGAGACTGCATCCAAATACTGCATTTTGGACTCTTTTGTTGACTATGAGGGCTATTCCATTTCTTCTAAGAGATTCTTGCCCATAGGAGTAGATATAATGGTTATCTGAATTAAATTCATCCATTCTGGTCCATTTTAGTTCACTGATTCCTAAAATGTCGATGTTCACTCTTGACGTCTCCTGTTTGACCACTTCCAATATACCTTGATTCAGGGACCTAACATTCCAGGTTCCTATGCAATATTGTTCTTTACAGCACCATACTTTACTTCCATCACCAGTCATGTACACAACTGGGTGTTTTTTTCGCTTCGGCTCTGTCTCTTCATTCTTTCTGGAGTTACTTCTCCACTCTTCTCCAGTAGCATATTCGGCACCTACCAATCTGTGGTGTTCATCTTTCAGTGTCATATCTTTTTGCCTTTCAATTAGGAAAACAACTGAAAATACTGATATAACCCACTGTTTGGCACGAATACAATGTAACACTCATACTTAAGAGTGCTGATGGGTGAAGAAGTAGGCAAAGATTTTTTGACGGGGGCAATCTGGCAATATCTATCAAAATAAAGTGAAAGTAACCTTTAACAGAAGCCACTGCATTTCTAAGTAGCTATTTTAGAGAAATCCACACAACTCACAAAGTAGGACTGTCATCTTTTAATTTTTAGACTCCTGAGTTCCTGAAAATATTATTTATTATTTTATTATTATTATTATTTTCCATGAAAATATTATTCATGTACTTTTTGAGTAATTAAAAAAATAACATTATGATGGAAAAACTGCTGTTTACTTCTCAGTCTCAAATTTAAGGGATACTTTCTTCACTTAATTTCACATTAGTAGATTTTAAAAAGTATGAATTATGAAACAAACCTAGGCCACATATGTAGACTACAAAAAGAAAATAATTAACTTGTATTTTTTGATAACTTAAGACTATTTGAGACAGCCACTATCCATTCAAAATTAAGACCTGACATCAGGCCCTTTCCCTTCTATAAGCAGCTTTAAACAATCCCAAACCCCCCACCTCACCCTATAAGATATTTCAAAATACAAATCTAAAAGCTGCATTAAAAAATGGAATTTCCCCAATCTCTCATAAATCCAAATAGCATTAGCCTCATAGACAACCATACAGGGACTGAGTAACCAGGCAACTCTATACTATTGAAACCACAATGTCATTTTTATTTAACTCACGGGTCAGGTAATGTCAAACATATATCTAAGGGCAAATTCATTAATGTTTGACCAGGGTATTATAGGGACTCCTTTTTAACTCTAGCCTACACATTTCACGAAATTCACTGATTCTTAACAGTTAAAACAGAAAAGCAAGAACTAGACAACCTGATAAGTTAAAATTAGTTGCTTTTTAAAAAATACATTTTCCTACAGCAGATTCTTTATCTACCAAATATGATAAATCAACACAGGGTACAATTCTTTGTAACTGCTAAATGCGGCAACAAAACTACAGAGGGAGAGCAAGCCAGTTCCAATTTGTTAAAGGGTGCAGTTATAACGTTTTAAATATCAACTTCATTCATTTATTCCTTCATTCATTCAACTATTAAATGCCACATGTTTTATACATTACCACATCCCTCAGTATCCTTATTAAATATATAATATTATTTCCACTTTAAAGATGAAAAAAATGACATCTAAGGACTTGTCCAACTGATATACCTGTTTATCCACACATTTAAAAGACAATGAAAAGGTAACAGCCAAAGCTAAATTATCATCACATTCAGTCCTCTTTATTTCCAATAAATGACATTACCATGCACTCAGTTACTCAAGTCAAGATTTCAGGAATCATCTTTCATTTTCCCCTTAATCTCACCATCCATTCCCTTTTAACCCATATTCAAAACTCGACTACCATAATCTATTAACTGGACTACGGCAAGAACCACTTCACTAGTCGAGGTGCTTTCACTTTCATTTTCTGCAATCCAGTCTACACACAGAACAAAAACAGTATTTTAAAAAAAATAGGTCATATCATTTCTCTATGTAAAACTTCTAAAAGCATCCCATTATGCTTAAAATGATTTGGTCCCAACTTACTTTTCCAAATTAATAATTTATCCTCTCTCCCATCAAATTATTTGTTTAAAGATGAATATATGACCCAAGCTGGGCCATTTAAATCAGCAGCAAGAATTCTGCTGTAACCATGAGAAAGAAAAACTTCACTGAAGTTAAAACTCAGAGCTCTATAGTAGCCACTGTATCAGTACTTTGGAAGCTACTGACTAAGAATAAAAATATTTCAGAAGAAAATAGAAGCAAGAGATGGACACAGATAATCATTTATGCTGACTTGTACTAGACTCACATCACTTCATTTATTATTCAAACATTAACAACTTACTATATGTTAAGCATATGTGTTGTGTGGACCCTGACAGGATCTGAAGATAAAAGAAATCTTTTATATATATATATGTATCAGAAAAATAATGTTTCCTTAAAACACAGTTACTTTCATGCCTCCACACTTTTTCCTCTTGTCCCTTAGAAAATTCTTACTCATTTTTAGAAGTTCACCTCAAATACTGCCTCCCGAGAAGGCTTTCTTCAATCCTGCAGGTAAAGTTAATCTCAGTTCCTACAATTCTTCAACACACTTCATTATAATACTTACTAAATCATCTTTAATATGTATGGGTTTACCTCAGAAAGTCCACATGCAAACTATCTTTGTGCTGTTGGCTGTCAGAATGGTGCTTAGAATGTGGCAGAAGCACCAGGAATATGTGTTGTATATATATATGTGTGTGTGTATATTACATGGGGAGATGTTTATACAAGTGTCAGAAATTGCACTATCAAGTATCAAAAGAAAGTAATTCTATCTCTATGAAAGATTAGCAATAGTTTTATAGAGGTGGCACTTTTCAGCATGGATCTTAAAAACTTTCTAGGTATGGACATGGAATGTAAAAACAATGAGAGCAGAAACAGTGTGAGTAAACAAAAGTACAAGGACTTGAAGAAGTGTGTGTCAGAATGCAGAGCAGCCCAGCGCAGTCAGAACCTCTGGTGAACAAGGGAGAATAAAGGTGAAACTGTTACTAGCTCGTTACAACACTCAGACATGAAGAAAGCAATTATCATTACGATGTAGATACTGAGGGGATAGAATCAAGCATCAAATGGGTGTTGAATTAGACTTTAAATTGCTACAGAACACTGTACAGTAAATCCCCTACATATGAACCTTCGAGTTGCAAATTTTCAAAGATGCAAACATGCACCTGTATGTCAGCTGCTGTACTGTATTGCTGTACTTTTCAAGGTACTGTACTGTAAGATTAAAAATGTTTTATTTACTTTTTGTGTGTGTGTTTTATGCATTACTGGTACGAAAAGTATTATATATCTATTACATTACAGCACTATATAGCCAATTGTATTAACTGGGTACCTAGGCTAACTATTTGTATAATTTGGACTAATAAATGTGCTCTCAAAACATAACTCATTTGTATATAGGGGACCGACTGTACTAGATAAGAGTAATATATACAAGTGAGTAAGACACACCCACGATCCTCCTGAACTTACAATGAAAGAGAGTAATGGATACAATAAAAAAAGTTTCACACAATCCAGGCAATAATACATCTTAAAATAACATTATAGCATGTATTGAGTGCTTATTACATTTTAAGCATTGTTAGGAGCTTCAGATACACTAGTAAAGTTAACCTGCATAACATACCCGAGACTGATCATCATCTCAGAGAGAAGTAAACTGAGGCAGGAAGAGGCTAAATAACTCCCAAGGTCACAGAGTTTCTAAGTGGAGGGTCTAGTACAAAGTGTTACATCAGTATAGGAGGCTGGATTTGACTGGAAATGTTTCTTAGAGGCAGTAAAACTGTGTTGTAGATATTGAACTAGGTGCTTGGATTATGCCAGGGAATGGAACAACATGGTTTTACTCCCGTGAAGCCTACAGTCTAATAGGAAAGACAAGTAAACAAATATTTAATTACAACTTGTGATCAATCCTATGAGGGAAATAAACTAGATTTAGTAATGGAAACTAACAAAAGAGTGGAAACCTACTTAGACTGGGGGCGGGGAGGAATGGTGGCAGAGAATGTCAGACAATATTTAAACTGAGACCTGAAGAATGAAGAGCCAATCATAAAAAGAATGTTTCAGACAGGACAGTAAGAGGCAGGCAAGAGACTTATGTGTTTAAGTAAAGAAGGCAATGTGATAATTCTCAGTAAATAATTTCATAGTAAATTATACTTTATTTCTATTAGTTATATTTCAATTTAGTATTGCTGAAAACATATTGCTGATTAACAAACTCATAACTCTATGTAATTAAAATGTAAAGTACATAGTAGGAAAATAGAAAATAAAAAATACTGGTAACTGCCGTATCACTCCACATGTATTTGTAGGTCACAGATATTCTAAACGAAAATACTAAAAAATAGTTCTGTAGCATCTGAACCATACATCTTGGCAGTTAATACATGTAATAACAACATCAAATAGATCAACAATATATTCCATATAAGATTAATGTCCTAAACAGGAATAAGTTCTAGAGCCTGGAAATTGTATCTTTGCTTCAAAATAAGTAATGTTTTGCCTTGAGATAAAATCTAGCTAAAAAAAGGAAAATAATTTTCACTGCGATACAGCTAGTACACATAGTAGGTGCTCAAGAAATCAGTTTTGTTTCATACCAAATTAATGACGATACAGAATTAGGTAATGTTAAAAGATTAAAATAATGTCTTCCAAGTTGAAGCAATGTCAAGCTCTGATGGTGTACAACAGAGTGGTAATATGGATAGCTAATTAATGTTTTCTAAAACTAGTGTTCAAGTGTTATGACAGTTAGTTTTATCAGTTGAATTATATTTTTTAGTCTGTTCTCTGCTATACATTATTTAGATTTTATCAAAAGTATGCCTCTGAAAGAGAAGTTATAATGCTCTATCACATTATTAAGAAAACACTTTGAAAATCAACAGGTTATAAGAACTTTAAAGCCACAAGTGACCTATGGGATAATCTAGTCAAGACATCTATTCAACACAGCAGTCTCCATAATGAAATTATCTAACTGATGAGAATTTTGAGAGAATTTCTAACCCTCTCCAAGACTCTCAGATCAACTTAAGATACTTCTAATTTTCCCATTCTTATAGTATAGAACACTTATAGAATTTAAGCAAACCCATTATATGCAGACTCTACAGAAAGCTATTCTCTAATCTGAACAGTTGCTCTACAGACAGAAACTGACTATGTATTACAGATCACAGACACTACATTAAGATTTCCAATTATTTCAATGAAATGCCCGAAAAAAACGAAAACTCTGAGTTACATGCTTAATTTGTGATAACCATGACTTTGTCAGAAAAAAGTAGTTAACTTTTTGTTTTGATTTATTGTAAATTTCAAGTATTCTAAAAATGTTTCACAAATATTCTCCCCTACATACACTTCAAAAGAAATCCTAACACAGTAAAGTTTTTAATCCAAACAAGAATCTCCCATTTTTCTGAACAGCTTGTATCTCTTATTGCGTCATGTCATCACTCCATTATTATTACCCTTGAATCAAACATCTTCAGTATCTGTGGTACATTAATTCCATAAAGCACAGAATTTCAACGTGCAACTGAGTAGCTGATGCTGAAAGATGTACCTCCAGAGATAGAGTGCACTTGCACCTAATTAGAACTGTTTGAAATTTTTCGCACATTCAATAAAACCAACAAATATGCATGTTGTCTAATGTCATCTTCTGTTTGTCTCGATTTTAACCAACAAAATATTTAACTTATTGTGTAAAGTGAGAGCAGAATGTGAAAAACAAAAAACTTTGTTGATAAGCTATTAGTCTATTTATTTACCTCCTTGATCAAAAGAGTGAATCTGTTACACATCTAATAAGTACTGGGACTTTCTATCTTTCTAAAACAAATTAAAAGTACTATAAGTCACATAACATACGGTGTACAGAACATAAAACTTACAGAAATCTTTAAAGAGTAAGTTGCTATATTTCTATTCTTTTAATGATTAGTGTTGAAATCTTAATATAGTGTTGATAAATCTTCAAATTTTAAAATAAATTAAAAATGGTTTCAAGTTTAGATGGTAACAGATGGCACACAGAATGGTCAGAAAGCTAGCATTATTTTTTTAAAAACTTCCAAACAACATCATTATGAAGGATGTTTTATAAAAACATTAAAAAGTCAAGTGACTGTTAACATCTTTAAATTTCATCTTATATGCTACTTTTGATAAAATCAACAGAAAAATTAATAAAACAGTAAAGTTGTATTAATGTAGAATTTTTAAAGTAAAATTTTAAGGTCCTAAGACACTATATTTGCATTTGTTGGTATCTGTAACATCTGTGACTAGAGAAAAATCAGTTCGTTACCTCATATAAATATGAAAAAAAATCTTTCAGCTAATTTGAGATGGTTCACTCTCTTGGCTTTCAACTTGGAAATTAAAAAGTTAGTTAGTCCATTAAGCAATAGATGCCCCAAACTTAGTAGGTAGCAAAGTCATAGCAAAAGTAGCTTAACAAGGTGATAATGGACAGAAAGGCTATCCTAACTGTGCTATTGAAACATGTGTGTTTAACAGCCTTGATTTCCAAAGACACTTTTTTCTGGTTTAAACTATGAAGCAGAAAGAAAACTGCAGTCCATGACCATGGGTCATTTTGGAACTTGGTCTCAAAAAATATATTAGATTCTGAAATTTAGTTTCTTACTAGCAACAGGAATAAGGCAGTTGATATATTCAATCACTTATTTATTCACTAATTCAGCAAACAGCTTTCCTATCACAGAACAGGCACTGTGGCAGAGATGAATCTGAAGGAGTTCATCATCTGCTGGGGGTTAGAGACACAACCAGCAGTGTGCTGACAAAGCTGGACCTCCAAGCAAAAGACTGTGATTTGGAAAGATTGCTGATTTCCATGGTGTAAATACTCTCACTGTGGCTGATTTCAAGCAAGCAACAGTTTGTCAAGCTCACAAAATTCCTGAGTATCTCAGTTAATTTCAACAAATACCTTTTCTTCTACTACTATTCTAAAAGCATTCTGTTCGGTTCTATATAGAGGAAATAAAAAGATGAGAAGACATATATTAATAGTATAATCCCTCTCTTCTCAAAGAGCATATAGGCTGGACAATGGGCTAAGGCATCTACACGTTAACTATGGGACACAGTGACACTCCATGGCATACGATGACAAAATCAACAGGTAAGGAAAGGTTACATTTACAACAGGACAGAGGACTTAAGGTTTCCCACAGGGTGTATAAGCTAAGTGTTGTCTTCCTGAAACATACAGGGGTGGCTGAACAGTGTGAAGAGAAGGGATCAAGCAAAAAGGGAAGAGTCAAAGGAACCTTTTTAAAAGTAGTGGGGTGTGAGACAATATTTAGTAAAATCTAAGGTACATGGAAAGTAAGAATAACTCCTTTAAAAAGTATTTTAGAATTAATAAAGTTGTATTCAACTATATTATCCCACTTTCATGCTCACAATTAAATATCTGCCAGGCAAGTAATATTACCACTATGCTAACTTTAAAGATGAGGAAAGAGTCTATGTAGAGACAAAAGTAGGGTGAAGTAGGTTATTCCTCAAAACACACACTGCTAATGGATTAAAGATTTAGGGAATGGAATCACTGAAGGCACTACAAATCATACAGTGAGGAGAAGTAATGATTTTATTGGAGATTCTTAAAGACCACTTATGTACAATCTGCATTAGAACCTCTCTTTATTTAGCAGGAAGAGTTTCCATAAAGTCCTACATTCACATGCTCATTAAGACCACAGCTTTCAGGAGGTGCCATTTTCAACCTGTGTAACTGTATGCACTAGGCCTGACACTAGTAGAGTCTATAAGAATCAAATGAACTAAGGCAGGAAGAAGAGAATTGAAAACTATAAAACACTAACCCAATGTGAAGCTTCCTCCTTTTTCCTCTCAATGAAGTTATCAACAACTTTAAGGTTAATAACCAAAATATCACTGACTAGAGGTGTCTCCACAGAAATTCATCCAACAATTTGAAAAAGAACAGACACATGTATATATTTAACTGAATCACTTTGCTGTATACCTGAAACTAACACATTTTTATTCAACTCTTCTGCAATATAAGTGTTTTAAAAAAGAATTAAAGCCAGTTACACTATTGAAAAGAAAAATACACAAACAAATCCAAGTAACACTGGGAGAAGTTGAATAAGGAAAAAAAAAAAATTCACTCAAATTACTGTGAAATAAAAACCATTCCAGTTTTTAATGAGGCTCTACTAGATTATAGATGACAGATAATAATTTCCCACAAGAATGTTTTTTAACAGACTAACAAATGACAAAGAAAGGAAACGTCAAAGAATGCTCAAACTACCACATAATTGCACTCATCTCACATGCTAGTAAAGTAATGCTCAAAATTCTCCAAGCCAGGCTTTAGCAATACATGACCCGTGAACTTTCAAATGTTCAAGCTGGTTTTATAAAAGGCAGAGGAACCAGAGATCAAATTGCCAACATCTGCTGGATCATCAAAAAAGCAAGAGTTCCAGAAAAACGTCTTTTTCTGCTTTATTGACTTGCCAAAGCCTTTGACTGTGTGGATCACAATAAACTGTGGAAAATTCTGTAAGAGATGGGAATACCAGACCACCTGACCTGCCTCCTGAGAAATCTGTATGCAGGTCAGGAAGCAACAGTTAGAACTGGACATGGAACAACAGACTGGTTCCAAATAGGAAAAGGTGTATGTCAAGGCTGTATACTGTCAACCTGCTTATTTAACTTCTATGCAGAGTACATCATGAGAAATGCTGGGCTGGAAGAAGCACAAGCTGGAATCAAGATTGCCGGGAGAAATATCCATAATCTCAGATATGAAGATGACACCACCCTTATGGCAGAAAGTGAAGAGGAACTAAAAAGCCTCTTGATGAAAGTGAAAGAGGAGAGTGAAAAAGTTGGCTTAAAGCTCAACATTCAGAAAACTAAGATCATGGCATCCAGTTCCATCACTTCATGGCAAATAGATGGGGAAACAGTGGCTGACTTTATTTTCTTGGGCTCCAAACACTGCAGATGGTGATTGCAGCCATGAAATTACAAGACGCTTACTCCTTGGAAGGAAAGTTATGACCAACCTAGATAGCATATTAAAAAGCAGAGACATTACTCTGTCAACGAAGGTCCATCTAGTCAAGGCTATGGTTTTTCCAGTGGTCATGTATGGATGTGAGAGTTGGACTATAAAGAAAGTTGAGCACCGAAGAATGGATGCTTTTGAACTGTGGTGTTGGAGAAAACTCTTGAGAGTCCCTTGGACTGCAAGAAGATCCAACCAGTCCATCCTGAAGGAGATCAGTCCTGGGTGTTTGTTGGAAGGACTGATGTTGAAGCTGAAACTCCAATACTTTGGCCACCTGATGCAAAGAGCTGACTCATTTGAGAAGACCCTGATGCTGGGAAAGATTGAGGGCAGGAGGAGAAGGGGACGACAGAGGCTGAGATGGTTGGATGGCATCACAGCTCAATGGATGTGAGCTTGGGTAGGCTCCAGAGTTGGTGATGGACAGGGAGGCCTGGCATGCTACAGTTCATGGGGTTGCAAGGAGTCAGACATGACTGAGTGACTGAACTGAACTGAACAAATAATTAATAATAGTAATTAATAATAATAATAAATATTAATAATTAATAATAAAGAATAATCTTTATTCTAGATACAAAGTATTCACTCCATGCTCAAAAATGCATCAACTACATCAAAGTAACAGAATAATACTGATGGGGAATTTTCTTGTGTCCAGTAGTGAAGATCATGCACTTCCAGTGCAGAGGTTGCGGGTTCAGAACTAAGATCCCATATGATGTGTGGTGTGAACAAAAATAGTACTGATGAAAAAGTTCTATGAAAAATTAAGTCACAGAAACTCTGTATGATGAAATCATCAGGACCACTTAATAGTACTGTTCATGTTACCACCATGTAAAAAAATTGGTATTAATCCACTTGGGATATTGTTCTATTCATGCAATAGACTGGCCATGAAGTACAAAGTAAGAATCTGTTCCCTTTTAAATATTTACCAGAAATGCTTACATGATTCCATAAATCTCTCCAATCCTTAATAATATCAAACTCAAGGAAAAGTCTCTCCAACATTACCTAGTCTGTCTGTTTCCTCTTGACTTAACTTCAATAGAAAGGGGGGCATGGAGGGACATTTAGTTACTATCTCAAAAATAATTCTTTAAATTCTCAGCAAACACTGGTAAATTGAAATCTGGTGTCTCATATATTGGGTTGGCCAAAAGGTCAGCTTGTTTTTTTTTTTCCTGTAAGATGGCTCTAGTAGAATTCAAACAATTTTGTTAAGAGTATAGTGTGATGGCTGTCATATCAGTGTACATTTAAAAAAAAGAAAAACTGGTGAATTTTTGTGTAGTTATTTTAATAGAAGAAAAACTGAAGATAGAAGAAAAAGCAACACTTCAACATATTATGCTTTATTGTTTCAAGAATGGTATTAATAAAAATGCAACTGTAATGCAAAAAAAGATTTGTAGTGTATGAAGAAGGCACTGTGACTGACTGACTGTGTCAAAAGTGGTTTGCAAAGTTTCATGCTAGAGATTTTCTGCTGGACAATGCTCCAAGGATGAGTAACCAGTTGAAGTTGATAGAGATCAAATCAAGACATTAATTGAGAACAATCAACATTATGCCATGCAGGAGAGAGCCAACATACTCACAATATCCAAATAATGCACTGAAACTCATTTGCACTATTGCGGTTAATTTCATCACTTCGATGTTTGGGTTCCACATAAGTTAAGTGAAAAAACTTTCTTGACCATATTTCCACATTCGATTCCCTTAAATGTAAATATTCTGTTTTTAAAACAAATTGTGACAGGCAATGAAAAGTGTATACTGTATAGAAACGTAGAATGGAAGAGACTGTAAGGCAAGTGAAATGAACCACCACCAACCACAAAGGTCAGTTTTCATCCAAAGGTGATTTTGTGTATATGGTGGGACTAGAAGGGAGTCCTCTAGTATAGAGTGTCTTCTGGAAAACCGAACAGTTAAGTGCAACAAGTAATGCTCCCAATCAGATCAACTGAAAGCAGCAACAAAAAGTGTCTGGAATTAGTCAACATAAAAAGGATAATCTTCCATCAGAGTGATGTAAGAACACATGTTTCTTTGATGACCAGGCAAAAACTATTATAGCTTGACTGGGAAGTTTTAATTCATCTGCCATGTTCACCAGACATTGCACCTGCAGATTTCCATTTATTTTGGTTTTTACAAAATTCTAATGGAAAAAATTCCAATTCCCCGGAAGACTGGGGTACCTAGATTGGGATGGGGAATACATGTAACTTCATGGCTGTTTCATGTCAATGTATGACAAAACCCACTGCAATGTTGTGAAGTAATTAGCCTCCAACTAATAAAAATAAATGAAAGAAAAAAAAAGTACCTAGAACAGTTCTTTGCTCAAAAAGATAAAAAATTTTGGGAAGATGAAATTATGAAGTTGCCTGAAAAACAGCAGTAGGTAGTGGAACAAAATGGTGAATATATTTTTCTGTGAAGTTCTTGGTGGAAATGAAACATGTGTCTTTTTACTTTAAAACTAAGGCAACTTTTTGGCCAATCCAACACTTTATCCTGGTGGCATCATCCCCAGTTCTTTAATCCTCCTTTTTGGTACAATATTTCAATTAGTAGGTGTTGCATTCTCATAGGCTCTCAGTTCTTGATACTCATTTTTGTTTAGTTTACTTTACTATTTTTAAATGTACAGTTCAATGGGTTTCAATAAGTTCACAAACTTGTGCAACCATCATCAATAATGAATTCCAGAGTTCATCACTCCAAAAAGGACCTCCCCCGAAATGGATAAAGGATTTAAATGGACATTTCTCCAAAGAACATGATATACAATAGCCAATAAGCACCAGACATAATGCCAGGTCAATATCACCAGCCATTATGAAAATGTAAATCAAAAACCAAAATGAAATAGCACTCTACATTTACTAAGATGGTTTTACTAAAAAGACAGAAAATAACAACTGTTGGTGAGGATATGTTGAAATTGGAGCCTTGTGCATTGCTGATGGGAATGTAAAATAGTGTAGCCACTGTGGAAAACAGTATGACAGCTTCTCAAAAAATGTAACCTAGAATATGACCTAAAAATTTCACTTGTGATATATATCCAAAAGAATTGAAAGAAGGGGCTTGAACAGATATTTGTCCACTCATGCTCATAGCAAAATTATTCACTACAAGTAGAAGGTAGAGGCAACCCAAATATCTTGTCAATGGATGAATGGATAGAACAAAATGTGGTACAAAAAATACAATGAAATATTATTCAGCCTTAATAAAACCATGGAAAAATCATATATATGGCAAATTCAGATATTTTTAAATTTTTATCCTTTTGTTTTAATTCTTTTTTAATTTATTTTTTAATTGAAGGATAACTGCTTTATGAAATTTTGCTATTTTCTGTCAAACATCATCAGATTTTTTTTAGAAAGCAAAAAATACTTTAGAACTCTGAAATTTCACTTAAGTAGGAAGAGATATGCACACAAAAACAAATGTGTACACAAATAAACATGAAGATTTAAATTGGCTTTCCTAATTTCTTAAATATTCTATGGGTACCCATATGAAGCCCACTGTGTTGTGTTTAGATTATATTTCTCATCATGAAAAGATGTTGCATGTAAATAAATACACAGTTAAAGATATTTAATATTCTAATGGACTGTTGCATACCTAGTAGTTTATTAGTAATGAAACGCAAAAAACAAAAACAAGACGACAAAGGAAAACAATATCAAAACACCTAAGTTCATTAGTAGCCATGACCCATTCCCCTTTCTTACTCAGCAAGGTGTCCCTGACAACCATAAATCTACTTAAAAAAGTTTTCTTTTAAATAGGCTGTAATTTTTAGAGAAGTTTAGGTTCACAACAAAATTGAGCAGAAGGTAGAGTTTCCACATACCCCTTGCCCTGACACATTCACAGCCTTCCCCATTATCAACTTACCCTACCAGAGTAGTGTATTTATTACAACTGATAAACCTACACTGACATGTCATCGTTACTCAAAGACCATATTTTATGTTAGGGTTCTCTTGGTGCTATACAGTCTATGGATTTGGACAAATTTATGGCATGTATCCACCAGTATAGTATTATACAGAGTAGTTTCAGCCCTACTAACCTTACGTGTTATCTCTGTACATTTGCCTATTTTGGGCACTTCATCTAAATGTAATCACACAGTATGAGGCCTTTTTGTGTTTGGCTCTGTCATTTGAATAATTTTCTGAAGATTCATCTAATTTTTTTTTTTTAGCAAGTATTGGTATCTCATTTTGATTTGGGTTTGCAATTCCCTAATGACTAAAGAAAGTGAAGTGACTAGTGCCTAAAGAAGGCAGAAAGTGACAAAGAACTAAAGAGCTTCTTCATGAAAGTGAAAGAGGAGAGTGAAAAAGTTGGCTTAAAAATCAACATTTAGAAAACTAAGATCATGGCATCCGGTCCCATCACTTCATGGCAAATAGATGGGGAGACAGTGGCAGACTTTATTTTGGGGGGCTCCAATTCACTGCAGATGGTGACTGAAGCCATGAAATTAAAAGACGCTTACTCCTTGGAAGGAAAGTTATGAACAACCCAGACAACTTATTAAAAAGCAGAGACATTACTTTGCCAACAAAGGCCCGTCTAGTCAAGGCTATGGTTTTTCCAGTGGTCATGTATGGAAGTGAGAGTTGGACTACAAAGAAAGCTGAGCGCCAAGGAATTGATGCTTTTGAACTGTGGTGTTGGAGAAGACTCTTGAGAGTCCCTTGTACTGCAAGAAGATCCAACCAGTCCATCCTAAAGGAGATCAGTCCTGGGTATTCATTGGAAGGACTGATGTTGAAGTTGAAACTCCAATATTTGGCCTCGTGATACAAAGAGCTAACTCATTTGAAAAGACCCTGATGCTGGGAAAGACTGAGGGCAGGAGGAGAAGGGGACGACAGAGCATGAGATGATTGGATGGCATCACCGACTCAAAGGACATGAGTTTGGGTGAACTCCAGGAGTTGGTGATGGACAGGGAGGCCTGGTGTGCTGCGGTTCATGGGGTTGCAAAGAGTCGGACACAACTGAGCGACTGAACTGAAATGAACTGAACAACTAAAGATGTAGAGCAATTTTTCATGTGCTTATTGATTGCACAGTCTTCCCTGATGGCTCAGTAGGTAAAGAATCTGCCTGCAATGTAGGAGATGCAGAGACACTGGTTCAATTCCTGGATCAGGAAGACACCCTGGAGGTCTTCAGTTTACCTTCAGTACCCCTACTCTAGTATTTTAGCGCATAAGCATGAACTTTTCCTCATTTTACCTTTGGGTTATTTTTCTTTTTGAGCTGTAAGAGGTTTTCACACATTTGAGATAAAGTCACTTACCAATGTATGATTTGGAAATATTTCTTCCATTCTGTGAGTTGTCTTTTCACTTTATTGATTCTGTTCTTGGAGGCACAAAAGTTTTTAATTATGATGAAGCTCAATTTACCTACTTTCTTTTTGTTATTTATGTTTTGGTGTCAGATCTAAGGAACCATTGCCTAACCCAAGGTCACAAAATCATTTCTATGTTTTCTGTTAAAAGTTTTATAGTTGTAGCTTTTACATTGAGGTCTTTGATCCAAGTGCATTTATTTTTGTATATGATGTGAAGGAATAAGCCAATTTTATTCTTTTGCATGTAGATATCCAGTTGATTCAGGTTATTTCTGGACTTTTAATTCTATCCCACAGATGTATATGTCTATTCTCATGGCAGTAACTTAGCCTTGATATTCACATAGAATTTTAATTCACTTACTACTCTTAGGTAGTTAGAATAGGGAAAAGGAGTCCAAAATGGCGGTGGCTAAAAGACAAGGAAAGGAAAAGCCCACGAAAATAGAACAGAGGAAGGTCAAAAGAAGGTCAGAGGACAGGAGTGAGGACTTCAGGTAGAACAGTACTCCTGTCTAAGCCCAATTTGCATAGGACAGGCCCGGGGGAAGGGGAAAAAACATAAAAAGAGGAAAAAGAGGAGCCAAAGGGCTCTCTCTCTCTCTCTATTTTTTATAGATGAATCAAACCCAGAGTAGTTAAATGAACTACCCAAACTCATATAGGGAGAGAGCAAAATATCAGATATTAAGAGTCTAGGTTTCAAAATTTCTTTTCAATCACTGAATGCTAATTCATGTAAATATTTGCTCATTCAACAGTCATTAAAAGGCACTAGGCACTAGGCTTAGTGCTATAATATGAAGATTAAATGACTGAGATCCTGCCCTCAAGGAGCCTACCATGAAAAGGAAAACAAACACAAGGCAAATAGAAGGACAAAAATGCTACAACAGAAGTGTCTAACAAGTTCAATGAGACACAGGGACTTTACGCATATTTTAAGGTTCATTTTATACTTTCACTAGCAAAAACAGCTTCTGCAGTCTTACACTGAAAAATCCAAACAAACGAAAAAGAAATACCAGGCCACTCAGGCCTAGATGATCATATAGCTTTCTAGTTGCAGGGGGTTTAGACCTCAGATTCACTGTATTATAATGCAATAATCTTTCCACTATCACAAGTTAATTAATTGCCAACTGAGAAATACTGTTAGACTAAAACCTATAACACTGAATCTTGGATAGACATTCACTGTACTTAACATTAGGTTCTATCTCTATCAGAGAACAAAAAGAATTACATAAATGGATACAGAGTCATGCTTTCGCAGTGTGACATATTCAAGAGGTACAGCAGGTATGTAAAAATTCTACACTTGTTTGGGTTTAAAATCTACCAAATGGAAGTTTCAGTCTCTTTCATAATATGGTTTTTCTCCTTCAACTTCGTGGCTTTCTTTCTTTTTTTTAATTTATTTTTAACTCTCTGCTTACAAAGCAATGAGAATTTTATTAGTATCAATAAATATCTTCCTTATGGACAACTTGAAAGCAATTCAGATTATTTCAGTCAAATAGGAAGTCATGGTTCCCTGATCTCTAATAATGAAAGAGAAATTACATTTATAAGATAGTTTTATGTAGAACATTTTCTTGTCTTCTCAGTCAATAATTTAATCTTGGACTTCCTATGGTATAGAATTTATGCTGTCCTCCCAAAAAACATAAATAAAAGTTTGTACTTTCTCAAATGGAGGTTATTTAATCCTAAGTATCCCCCCACAGATATAAGCCCAGTATTTGTTTTGGAGACAGAAAATAATTCTCTCTTGGATGCCTACAATCATTTCTAGTCATTCCTAGCTAAAAGTTTAACCAGGAAGTTCCTCTCTCACCTTGTAAAATTGGTGCAATCATTTATTTCTTCACTGTTTTTTCCCACCTAATGTCTCAAAATCAAACAGAACAAACATCTGGTTTTTATACTAATACTTTTAATTATTTCTAATTTGTGGGCATCTGACTTTTGTAGCATAAATTTTTAGCAAATTATTCCATAATCAATGTGTGGAATAGCTGTGGCTAAAAAGGGAAAGATTTCTGTCTTGTGTTCAGTCACATGGATTCCATACCTCTAGACACGGAAGACTAAAACTCTGCTGGCATTTTAAAAATTCTATTTTGCAGTCTATGTGCAAATCTAATTGGCTTTCCACTGTCACTTATAAGTCTTTCCCAGCATTATTCTTTTCCAAAGTACCTTCTTTCCTCTTGTTTCCTTCATCCTCTTCCATCAAGTGTCCATATTCAATATTATTTCTCCCCCTGCTCTCCCTCCACCCCCATGTATTAGCTGTAAAATAGATGTAAAGCTTGGTGTAAGTCCAAAAATTTTATGATCAAAATACATACTTAGCAAATTGTTTGGCTAAATCTTTCATGTATGATGAAAGATTATTACCACAATTCATTAGCAAATTATAGACTTTGAAATGTAGGCAGACAAATATTTGGCCCTGTATCAATCAATTTGGACCAGCTGGGTAGAAATTCACACAATCCCAGGAAACCCGGAAAGTGAGGTGCTCTTTCATTTTTCATTCACTTGAAACATTAAAGAAAAATTATCATTCTATAAAAATGTCCACTTCTCAAGATCTTAGCAGAGCTATTTTAGACTGAGTTTTATTTTCAGTCAATTACTACTTTAGTGGCCAATAAACTGATCGCTTTCCTTGCAACTGACTGCAGAATAGTGCCTAATGCATACACAGGCATCTTGACTATTTATATTTCAGTTTAAAAGCTAAATATTTAATAATGATTCTATTGCCCTAAAAAGCAGGTGGGGGGAGAAGCTATGGGGACTCTACATATACTAAACCAGCCTGGAAACTAATTTTGCAGTTATTCATGATAAATAATATCATTAACATTCTTCCTCTGAGCCTCTCTTGCCTAGTGAGGTGACCCTTGTACAAAGATTCTGATTGATCCTGTGTGTCTGTTTTATGGGGACAGCTGCACTTTGGGAGCAACTTAAAACAAATTTCATCTAAGGGGCATCTAATCCAGTCCTTGGTACAAGACACATGGAAAAGTCAGTGTCAAAATTAAACAATGCCGTCTTTGCAATGAGCAGATGCTTTTGCCTTGCAGCTGTAAAAACCTTACAACAATCCAGTACTCTACTGTCTGGTCACGCAATGACCACAAAGCAAGGAATACATTTTGTCATTTACAGAAAATGTTTGCTATGAGCTTTTAAAGTCTTTTTCTTCTAAAAAAAATGTTTAAGAAAATAATAATAGGAATACATTGAGGGTAATAATAAGGTAATACAGCCCTAGACTGAGCAACAAAATTTTTTAAAGTTTATTTGCCAAAATAGATATGTTTGAAAAAGGGTAATGATTTGGCTAAATAGTATTAGGCCACACACAAGACACATTAGGACAAAAGAAATATTACCATACGCAGACATTTTAAGAGGTTATAGACAAATGTTTGGTATACAGATAAACATGTAAATATTTTCTATATGCAGACCTTATTTTTATATACCTAGTCTTAGTCTAGCTTATGTATAAGCACTTTATGTTCATTCACCTACCCACACTTTGATTTGCTTCTTTGTTTTTGTTTATGTTTTTGCTGGGGGGAGAGTGGGGTGAGGGGGAAAATATAATTCTCTTTTATATTTTTATAATTATATAAAGGAGGCTACATAATTCTCTTTAATATTTTTATATCTATATAAAGGAAGCTATATAATTCTTATTTTATGGCTAGAGGATAGTAAAATGTTAAAACACATCTCAGCTTAAGTAATGTGGTATTTACCAAGGTATATAAACCACAGTATTTTCCAACCTTTACCCATAGAAGAGAATCTTGTCTCTGACATTCAGGAATCTAGGGGTTAATATTTTAATACTGAAATAAACTCTTCTTCATGAGGAGAAAAGCTCCAACTACTGTGTGTGTGAAAGCAAAGATTGAGCCCCACCTAAACAAATGACTGCATGGTCATGATCAATCCACTTCTGCTAAATGAGGGTCGGGCTTTAAACACAGCTTTTTATGGTACCTACAAGAAAGAGAATCTAGTAGTTTTACCTTTATTTTAAATAGTCTACTGCAAAAAAATTTAGTCTACTGCATAAAACATAGCTTTTTATGGTACCTACAAGAAAGAGAATCTAGTAGTCTTACCTTTGTTTTAAATAGCCTATTGCAAAAAAATTTTTTCAGTAAGTTCCCCTAATCATTCAGATTTTTTCCTGAAATCTCTTTCCCCCCAAGGATATCAATTCATTAACACCTCATTGCTTATAAATTTCATTGGATATTTTGTTAGTTGAAAGTTTGGGGATTTCCCCTTATATTCCTCTCCAGCCTACAATTTATATTTGAATGAACAAGTCCCAAAGTAATGACTGCATTAATAGGAAATTAATTTAATTTAATTTAAATATCAAGCAGCAGGCTATCCTCTTCATTAAACGTCTTTGAAAAGTGAAATTTTAAATGATTTTGTGGTTGTCTTTATATTTCTATATTTTCTTTTCTAAGAATATAACTAAAACATATTGACATCTAAAGCATATTGGCGCATTATGCCAAAATGTAAACTCTAGACATTTATTTTTTTGTAAAATGTTTATAATTATCACATAAGTCATATACTATTGGTATGATTCTGTTTTTCTTTGCTAATGGGTATTTTTAAAATAAACTTGATTACAGTGTAATATGTGCCATTAAACAAAAGTAAACTGTGGAACAAAAATATATCGTAAGAGAATTATGCCTGAAAAATAAAAATGCACAAAATAAATTGCATGTGATCCTTTGTATTTTAATCCATATACCGTAGAGTAGGAATTATTTTACACTGTCAGTATTCCAAGTTACAATTGTACACAAACAGCTTTAAGAATAAAAAATAACTATAAATTTGCACAAACTGGGTTTGCTTATACTTTCTCTTTTATTTTATGATAATTTTGGTTACTAATCAGAATTATGCTAAGCAGAGCTGTGCAAAAACAATTTATTTGGAAGTCCATTTGAACTTAAGGTTATTAATTACACAAGTCCAATTTACATTTAATGGATTTTAATACATTATATATTTTTATGGTACCATGTGGAGATTTGGAAAAATGGTTGGCTCAAATAAGTGGTTCTCTTTTAAGTGCATTTTATCCCTTTGGGTTTACTCAGTAACAGCGATATATTTTTAAAGTATATATTTTACTCAAAAAATTCATAAGTAAGTCACAAACCAAAAGCTAACAGATGTGTGACTTCTAATTAGTTATAATAATCTCTGCTTCAATGCCATTAGAATGAGCCCTTCTTTTCTTTTGAAAACTAAAAAAGCTTTCCTTTGAATTTTAAACTGTCAGGGTGCTTCAAAGTCAATGTACAAAATCTGCTTTGATTAAAATTTTAGACATCTACAGTGATAACTTTATGAAAGGAAAATATTAAATTATAATTATCCTAAACAGACACAGTCTTGTGAAACTAACCCTACATTCATGTTAAAACACAAAGAGTTGAATATAATGAATTTGATTCATCCTTGAACACAAAGCTTCACCACAGTAAACTCAGTCAACTGTTGCTCTTGCGCCTATATTCATGGTGCTTAAATAGCGCACTTTAAAACAAAAAAAACTCCAATTGGCTTTTCAGACATCCACCCTCCCCAAAAATAACGCACTTGAAAAACTCAAATGATATGAAAGGCTTCAAGGCCTCTTTTCTCCCTTTCATACCCCCTTTTTTTTTTATTTCTGTTTGCAGTAATCTGCCTTTCTCTTTCTCTTTCTCATTGCTACAGAGCAAGCGAGGAGGCTCGGAGCTTTGAAAAGGGGGCTCAGTGTGTAATGGGTCTACTAGAATTAATTTACTTGCACCAAATCCATTGAGCACAGAGGGATTTTTTTCCCCCCTCTCTCTCTCCCTCTCTCCTCAAATCATTTGGAGTCGAACGCAGCCCCCCAGCCTTTGTAATTCTAGTAAAGCACTTAAAGTGCACAGTAGGTGTTCATGAGGACCATCTGGTCAAAAGCAAAACAAGCTGCTGATTTTGCCTTTGAATAGAATGAAGCAAGTGTGAATTAGTCTCTTCAATTAGCACTATTACAACCTGTCAAGTGCATATTGTAAAACAGGATTATTACAGTATTGGTCACCAGTGCAATTATTTACTCTCTGCCTTTTCTTGCATATAAAAATGTCTTATGTTTATTAGTTTTTGATAACTGAACATAATATCTCTTACCGCAAGCATTTAAAACCTACCAACACAAATCACAGATTATGAAATACAGTCGGCCAGGAAGTTGTTAGGCTACACGTACCTTAAGTAACAAAGGTCTAAAGCACTGTCAACTTTTAAACAAAATTTCATTGTTTCTATCTTCTTGAAATGTAGGAGAAGAAATACTTACATGGGCTAAAAAAAAAAATGCCCAATAGAGATTACTTTAAAATACTTTCAGAGGGAGAGAAAGACTTGTCAGTTCCAATGGCTGCATTGTAAATATTAAATGTATATCCTAAGGAGATAATTTATTAAGCATCACAGAAAACCCCAATATTTATAAACTGATCATTACTGATTTGTTCATTCAAAATAGCATAACTGCAACACATCTCTGTTATAAAATGCAACTTGAAACTTATACATGCATATTTAAAAGAAACTCATAATCTCCTTTTCTGAAGAATAAAGGCTTGAATTCACTGCCCAGTTGCTTAAGAAATTACCTTTTATTCTTGCTTAGATATCATTTGTGATTTCAAATTTTAAAAAATCAGACTATGATACATGCTAATTAAAATGGGTTCATTCTAATTGAGCTTATATGTCATTTATCTTGCAATAAAAATAAACCACTTAAACTTTTAATTAAATAAGCACACAATTCAATTTATCCTATTGCATATGAACATTCTCATCTCCCTACTCTTCAGTTCTGTGCCAGCCCCTACACTCTCCATACTGGAAAACAAACAAACCAACAAATAAACAAACAAACTATATCTAAAACATATATAGAAAGGGCATATTAGTTAAGAAGTTACAGTCAATACACTACTAGAAAATTGCTCCTTAGTATAATATGTAAAAGACTACATATTTAATTACTGGTACTAACCTCTAGCACTAAAGGAGAAGAGTTTGAAATATATGTTAGTCAAGCAAGTTGAGAAAGTAGGAAAAGAAAAATGCACACAAAACCCTAACAGGAATTTCAAATTTGCAGAATCAGAATTAGCCTCATGATTTCACAGTTATTTAGCCGACATTATTTTCAAGGACTGGTATGAGTTATTTAATTTACTTCTACTTGCTAATTCAAACTTGTAGCTTCCCACTTAACAATCACTAGTATTAGTAGTAAAATGTTCTACTATTTCATATAAGATGTATCTTTATAGGTTGCCAATTTTTCCCTTTAATTCCCATTAAGAAATATATCAACATTAACAAGAACAGTGAGAATTTTAGGATAAAGTGAAACTCAGAAAAGAATTTAAATAATTCCAATAGCTATTCATCATGCCTCCTGCTGTAAGAGACATGGAATACTACTCCATGATTCAGAACCAAAATTACTTAGTTCGCTTAATCTTTGTTATCCTGGGTCATATGTATATTCCTTAAGTTTGTATGACATCTACAAAGCAAAGTGGATATTTTGTCTAACAGGAGCTTCTGCAATAGCAAGATGGACAACAAAGAATTAGTTTCCAAGAAAAGTTGGCTTGATTTCAGGGACTTTATATCCTTTTCCACACCTGGGATTAGGATTTGCAGTAGGCAAATCAATCTTTTCTTTCCCTTAATTTAACCAATCCCAAGTGCATTTGTAACCACAGATCTTTAATAGTATTTGAAGACAGAATTACTTAGATCTATACAATTAACTGTTTAAAAAAATCTAAATTCTCAGGGTAGAAAATTCATTAAATTAAGGTAAGCTTGTTTAAATTTTTTTTTTTTAGCTTGTTTAAATTTTCAAGGAAAGTCACTACAGTGTGCTAACCAGCTAATTGAGGACCCCAAAAGTAGAACTGTCATGAAATTATCGTTACGTTATTTGATAATTTTTATAAACTATCTTGTCATAATGGAAAAGGATAATGGATTTTTTATTCTTATGACTACTTGCAACCCTCATTTTGACCTTTTTATACTAATATTGCCTTTTCCTCAAGTAGGAGGATAATGTAAGTGGAAGGATTTGTAAAGAGCTTAAAAAAATAACCTCAATATCTAACTAGCTTAAATTAAAATCTAGAGCACCCAAAGGACGTAAGTCATGCATTGTGAGGCAAGAGACCACAGAGCCAGAATGAACAAACACTTGTACAACTATTGGTTTATCACCACTAACTTGCAGGAACATATGGTCAGTGAAGAGTTATTTAAAATTCAAACTGCATCTAAGTTCTATTTTCCAAGTCAGTATTTTTTAAAATGTATTTTGTTAAATAAAAGTTGAAATTATAGTGCTTTTTTCGACCCTATTTCATTTAACAGAACTTTCCCTTTAGAGGGTAGATATTACAAATTTTCTTTTTAAAATACAAGACTTTCAAAATACACCCAAAATGACATTTTTCCCACCTAAAACAAAAATAATATACTATTAAGTGAAAAATAAAATCAAGTTTAAAAAAAATTTCTTCCTTTCTCTCATATGTTGCTTAGAATTCTTCTTGAACCTTTTAAACAATACTGAAAAGAGATTTCTGAAACTGGTGACAAAAATTAATTTACAAGTTAGAATATATATCATTAAGCTTCCACAGTAATAGCAAAATTTCTAGCATTTATAAAGTAACATTGTAAAATCATTTCAAGATTATATTTTTGTTGTGTTGCAACCTGACTTTCCATCAAGCTACTGCAAAAAAATACATGTATTTAAGTGTCACTGTGGGTTGCAAGGCTGTAGCATAAGAGCATTTTGTCCTCCTGAATCCCCTTCCAGGTATTCCACAAGTTGAAGAAGAAAAGTCTTAGGGTTAGGCCTACAGAGTAGGACCCAAGGCCTAAAGAGTATAATCCACATTCCTTTCTAACCTGTACAGAATAAAAGAGCCTATGTGTACCTGTCTGCCCACAGATATTAGAAATGAAAGTATTTATTTTTTTCCTGGCAACTAGTATTTCAAAATATTATTTTAGGTCAACTTTTTAAAAAGAAAAAAAAAAAAGAGAGAGAGAGCGATAGAGAAAAGGAAAAAAAGAAAAAGCCAAACTCTTGTTAAGAAATACATTTAAGAACATCCACCTGCAAAAATATTTTTGAGACATTTTTCATTTAGAAAATGATGTAAAAAGATTTACTGTTTTCAAGTCCTTGAAGCTTAAAATATATTTGATAATCTAAATAGCAGGCTACAGAGAACAGTTTCAGCCAACTGTGGCGTACAATGGCACATTTACAGAATTTTAAGTATTTCTTTTAATAATTGATGTAGTCATTTTGAATCATTCTGCATAGGATATCAGGTGTGAGCAGATTGCATTAACGCTGCTTAAACATTTCAACTTGTCAGTATGGCCAACTCGATTTCGGAAATATTTGCAGTATTTTCCCATCGAAACAGTAATAAAGGCAAAATAAATATATGCCACTACTTTATAATCACCGAACATTAATGAATATTTTATGTCTTTTTAAATCTCCCTGTTTAATTTAAAAGGGTGAAATTAAGTCTCCTCCCTGCAATGTGCCAATTATCTGTAAATCAAACAATAACTTGGCCATTATGCTCCTTTTTGTTAATATAAGAGAAGCTAATTTGAAAACACTGAATGGCATTTTTAGACTATCAGTTTAATAGTCCTCTCTGCCCTCTTGTGGGAGAAAGTTGAAACACACTCACACTATAAAAACTGGGAATGTTAAAAAATACAAAAAACAAAAAAACGTAAAATTTTGGCTATAAAAATCTCAATCAAAAAGAAAAACAGGGCAGTCTATATTTATCCTCCATGCATTATACTAGTCTTCAACTTAAAAAAATAAATCAATAACAATGAAATTTATCTCTCATTATCTGTGCTTTTCTTCATTAAATTGAGGTTATTTATTATCAAACTGAATTTCTTATTTAATTTTATTCAATATATAATTTAAATTTCATAATCATGAGGTTTCAAGAATAACTTTCCAATAGGGCCAGAGTTGTTATTTTTATTTTATTATTTTTAACATAAAAACAACAGTGATTCTTCAAGGAATTAAAATTTTAAATTCAGAGAACAGAACATCCATTTTAGAGATTTTAAATGAAATGGCAGTTACTGTATTTAAAACCTTAGAAAAAAATCAAATAATTTAAACCTAAAATTCAAATTAGGGGCCAAAAAATTTTTTTTAAATCTTAGTTACTGGTCAATAAACTATTCAAGTGATAAACAGAGAAAATAAACTTCATGTAATGAGTTATTTATGCCAAACTCAGCAGTTGAAATTTATTGATAAAATGAAAAAAGAAAACCATTAACTGTCCAGCCATTTCGGAAACAATTCATATACTTCTGAAATACGATTAGGGTGGAAACTTGTTCTTTCAATATGACATTAATAATTAGTTTAAGCAAAGTAGTCCAAAAAAAAATTTATGAAATAATCCAAGATTAAACATGATTAATAAAAATATGATTAGACACATGATTGCTGTCTTAATATCTTACAAGAGGTAATGTGACATAATTATCATTTCACTGTTTCTAAACACAAGTCTCATCATAGCCTTACACATATCTGCCCCGCCCCATCCAAGGAGATAAATTACTAGCTTTTAGGTGGGTGGGGCCACAGACAAGAAGTTACCTCTTCTCTCTTGGGGAAGGTTCTTTTTTGAAACAGTGGCGGTGGTTGGCTCCACTGAAGAAAATATTGACACTATAAATAGATTCTTATTAGACACTCTGAGCAAAATGACTGGGTTCCTACAGCATCTCTAGAATACTGCCCAAGGCTGGAATTCAGCTGCTTAAGAAAAGCCTCTTCAATTCCTTTTGGAAGCAGGCAGACACACATTATAAATAATATATTTGAGAGCAACCGTTCAAATAAAATATAAGCATGTCTGAAAATGCATGCTATCAATAATTTTCAAATTAGTATTCTGAATAATTACTATAAAACTGTGAAATATATAACAATGAGTTATTTTTAAGAAAGGTTTTAAAAGTTGACTATTTTAAGAATTATCAAGAGCTTTCATTTACGACATCTATCTTTCTAGGTCAAGTAATATATCTACAGTAATCATTGATGCTCCAGTTAATTAAAATTAAGAAGCCAATAATGAAACATAAAGAGAGTTTCCAACCAGAACAGATAAGCCCTCTTTAACAGGGTCAACATTAGCTATAATGAGCTACCTTTATTCCTTAGCTGTGAGACATAACTCACCTCTTGAATGGTACTGCTTCCTGAGAAGTTCAGGTTGTACTCCCGCTGGACTTCTCGGTGGGTGATGATCAGCATGAAGTTTTGATTTAATGACTCCTGCAGGGCACTGAAAGGGTTGAAAGAAAAACAAGGAACTCTGAGATGAACAAGTTCTAGCTTGCTTTACAGTTAGCTGCAAAAACCCCAGGAGTACCATAACCTCCACACAGGCATGTCCGGGCCCAATGTTATCATCTTTGCAGCTCCTAAAGGCAAGAGAGCATGCTGAGAACAACCAAGGGGAGCTAACTTGTTAACTCCTTCTCTACCAAGGTGTTTTTAAACTTCAATTATAAATACATTGCATACATAAGAATTTCTACAAGTCATATGCTATTGCCTACATATGTATTTTCACCAAGAGAAGCAAATTTGTCAACTATATTAAATTCCAAATATGCTACTAAAATGTACACTCAAAGACTCTGGTTTCCAAGTGAAACAGCAGTTCTGGAAGAACAGAAATTTGAAACTACACTCATGAGTATTGTACAGGAACAGAAATACAGCTTCAGTAAAAACTGAGAAAGCATTGAAATCTACAGAATTTTAATTGCTATACCATAATTCCTTCAAAATAACATGCTTTCACTAGGACTCAGAAAACCCCAGTATTTAGAAACTGGAGAATTCAGAGCAAATCAAACTCTGTGCCAAAGTTCCAAATAGTAAGAAATGTGCCAGAATCACAAATAATAAATACACTTAGCCACATAAATTAAGAAACATAAGCCATGGTTTGATTTGTTTATGATAATATTAAAAAGCACTAACAGCAAAAAAAATTTTTAAATGTCACCTTTACATATGAACAATCTGTATTGCTAGTCTCAAGTGTAATTATGCCATGCTTATGGAATAAAAAATAATATACGATTCTGGCATTCACCACTCCTCCTCTGCCAATATGTAACGATGAGATAGATATAGGTACAAAGTAAGATTAGAATTAGGCAGTTATCTGTATCTTGGTGTCTCCCATAGGGTTCACAGGTTAATTACAGATTCAAAATATCTAGGAAACACCAATATACAGCATAAACTATTATTAATCAAAATCAAAGAAAACAATACAGTTTCTTTGGGCAGGGACCTTTGTCATTGTAGCCTTACCACTTAAGTGTAATGTCTGGCACACTGCACATAAATATTTGTTTAAATGAATAAATTATAAATTCACAAGGCAAAAGCAATGTTATCTTCTGGTAAACTACCATGGGAATCAAGATTCTGATTTTTATTCATTTATTTGTCAATATTAACTGAATGCGTTGCATTATTCCAGATGCTAAGGAAACCAACCCAAATAACATACAGTTCCTGTTCATGAAAACCTTCGCAATCTAATGAGGGCAGACAGATACATAAACAGCTGTAGTATAATGTAATAAGTAAAACTAAGAAATTGAAAAAAGTACAATGAAAACTGAGAAGCAAGTGCTTAATTGTGCCTTAGTGAAAGGGTGAAAGGGCTAAGGAAAAGCTTCAGAGGAGAAGAAAAATAGAAACTTAAAGGGATTATTAATTTATTAGTGAAAACGGATGAAATATTAGGTTTGGGGAAGAGAGATGGGTAGCACTTCTTGGACAATGAAATAACACATGGAAGAACACAGCATGTTCATTCATTCAGTCAACATGTATTTATTAAGCACCTACCTACGTTTATGACACCATTCTAAGAGCTAGACACATGAACAAAAAAACCCATGGTCCCTGCTTTCATAAAACTTATATTCTAATAAAGGAAACAGTACTCAAGTAAATGAATAAGTAACTTTAGAAAATGCTAAGTGTTGTGAAGAAAATAAACAGGATTGTAAAAGGCAGCAGAGGGGCAGGGGGAAGGGAATTATTTTCAGTAGAATAGCTGGGGAAGACATCTCTGAGGAAGTGACATTTAAGTTGAGGCTGGTGTAAGGAAGAGATAGCAGGAGTCTGATCATGTAGGTCCTTACAGACCACAGTAAAGAACTTGATATTTATAGTAATTGCAAAGGAAGGCCATTGGAGAGTTTTACACTGGGAAATGGTTAAGATCTGATTTACACTTACATTTATACAACATCATTCTGGTTGCCCTGGCTACAGTGTGGAAAGAGTCAAGGTACGGCTGGTCTCAGCAAGAAACGCTGGTAGCTTATGCTAATGAGGGTAGTAGAGGCAGAGACAGTGAAGAGTTGCCAGGTTCAGCTGTATTTTAAAGGAAGAAACCAGACAACTTACTAACGAAACACAAGAGAAAACCATAACTCCAAGGCTGTCTTAAGCAAATGGAAAGATGAAATTGCATTTAACAAAGATCGGGTTAAGAACAGGTTGGGTGGAAAAACTGAGTGAAATTTTGTATATATTAAAGTTTCAGGTACCTACTTAATATCCAAAAAGAGATATGATGTACAGCTGTGTATAAGAACTGAGTGTCGAATAAGACAGCTTAGAGCAGGAATCAAGGTTGCTGGGAGAAATATCAATAACCTCAGATATGCAGATGACACCACCCTTATGGCAGAAAGTGAAGAAGAACTTAAGAGCCTCTTGATGAAAGTAAAAGAGGAGAGTGAAAAAGTTGGCTTAAAGCTCAACATTCAGAAAACTAAGATCATGGCATCTGGTCCCATCACTTCATGGGAAATAGATGGGGAAACAGTGGAAACAGTGACAGACTATTTTTGGGGGCTCCAAAATCACTGCAGATGGTGACTGCAGCCATGAAATTAAGACGCTTGCTCCTTGGAAGAAAAGTTATAACCAACCTAGACAGCATATTAAAAAGCAGAGACATTACTTTACCAAGAAAGGTCCATCCAGTCAAGGCTATGGTTTTTCCAGTGGTCATGTATGGATGTGAGAGTTGGACTATAAAGAAAACTGAGTGCCAAAGAATTGATGCTTTTGAACTGTGGTGTTGGAGAAGACTCTTGAGAGTCCCTTGGACAGCAAGGAGATCCAAACAGTCCATCCTAAACAAGATCAGTCCATCCTAAACAACATCAGTCCTAGGTGTTCATTGGAAGGACTGATGTTGAAGCTGAAACTCCAATACTTTGGCCACCTGATGGGAAGAACTGACTCATTTGAACAGACCCTGATGCTGGGAAAGACTGAAAGCAGGAAAAGGGGACGACAGAGGATGAGGTGGTTGGATGGCATCACTGACTCAATGGACGTGAGTTTGAGTAAATTCCGGGAGTTGGTGATGGACAGGGAGGTCTGGAGTGCTGCAGTCCAAGGGATAGCAAAGAATTGGACACGACTGAGTGGCTGAACTTAACTGAACTGAACGGAGAGCAGGAAAGTTGATAGCACACAAAATAGCATCCCCCTAGCCTCAGTTTCCATTTCTGCAATTCCAGTTATCTGCAGATAACCAAGGTCCAAAAGATATTAAATGGAAAAATTCCAAAAATAAACAATTTCTAAGTTTTAAATTGCAGGTTGTTCTGAATAGCATGATGAAATCTCATGCTCTCCTGCTCCATCCCACCTGGGTCATGAATCATCCCTATGTCCAGAAGTCATTCAGCAGTTATCTTGGTTATCAGATCAACTATCATGGTCCTTACATGCAAGCAATCCTAATTTTACTTAATAATAGCCACAAACCACAAGAGTAGTGATAGTGGCAATTTGGATATGACAGAGAGGATCCATAAAGTGCTTCCTTGATGTGAACAGGTAAAAGTTAAAAAAAAAAAAAAAAGTATATTGAGTTTGCTAAACTCAACAGTAAGAATGAATCTTCTATCCATGAAATTGTAATGAAGGAAAAAGAAATCATACTAGTCACAGTCTCACCTCTACTTCCAAAAGTTATGGCTACAGTGTGTGAAAACACTTAATTAAGATGGAAAAGGCATCGTATTTACACAATAAGATATTCTGAGAGAAAGTCCACATTGCTGTAATATTTAATACAGTATATATTGTTATAACTTTTCTATCAACATTTATTGTTGTTTATCTTTTACCTAATTTAATACTGTGCCTAATTAATAAATTAAACCTTATTATAGGTATGTATGTACAGGCATACCACATTATATTGCACTTTGCTTTATTTTGCTTCACCATGTTTTTTTTTTTTTACAAATCGAAGGGTTGTGCCAACCCTATACTAAGCAAGACTATCGGCATCATCTTTCCAAAAGCATTCTTTTTTAATTAAGGTATATATATTGTTTTTTTAGACAGAACTCTTTTATACACTTAACAGACTACAGTATAGTATAAATGTAAGTTTACATGCACAGGGAAACCAAAAAATTCATTTGACTTGCTTCACTAGTGGCTCACACGCACGGAATCCGCCTGCAGTGTGGGAGACCCAGACTCCATCCCGGGCTGGGAAGATCCTGTGGAGAAGGAAACAGCAATCCACTCCGGTATTCTTGCCTGGAGAATTTCATGCACAGAGGAGCCTGGCGGGCTAGAGTTCATGGGGTCGCAAAGAGTCAGACATAACTGAGTGACTAACACTTTTACTTTCATTTCATTATGATATTTGCTTTATAGCAGTGGTCTGGAATTGACTTTAAAATATTTCTGAGGTGTGTGCCTGTATAAGGCAAAACACAGTATATGTAGAATTTTGTACTCTTTGTAGTTTCAGGCCCACCATGGATGGCAGGACTACTATAGATAAGTATTTAGATTTTGTAGCCCAGCTCCCCCCTCCCCCCCAAAAATAAGAAATCACCTAGGGAACCAGAGAAAGAGGAGAAAGGCCAACATGGAGCCCTGTGGCATTCCAATAATTCAAAATCAAGCAGAAGAAGAGAAATCAATGAAAAGGAGATTGGTAAATGGCCAGTGAGATAACAGAAAAACCAAGGTAGCCAAAAGACATAACTGCTTCAATTAGGAGGGCATAAGCAATTATGTCAAATGATACTTGAGTTTTACATGCAGTAAGGCCAGAAAAAATAATCATGTTCAGGAAACAGCGGAAAGCTCAGTGTAACCACAATAAAGGGTATACGAAACGAGTATGGTGAGGCTCAAACAGTAGGCCTAGGTCAATGCTGGAATGGGTAGCCATTCTCTTCTCCAGGAGATCTTCCCAAGCCAGGGATTGAAGCCAGGTCTCCCACATTACGGAAGGATTCTTTATCATCTGAGCCACCAGGGAAGCCCCTCAATATACATACATATGTCAAATGAACCTGGAGTCAAAGTGGTAAGATTGGAAAGTCTACTTGGGGTTTCAAGGTCTTGCATGGGTAAACCTATTTCACAATTATTCTCTAGAATTCAGCTTTTGCTCTAGAGCTTGGCTGACTTCCCCTCATACCAAAAACTTTACACCAAACTCACTTTGATCTCGATTCATGTTGTTTGCATCCTTCTTTACATCCCTCTCCTCCCAACTACTACACATATACCTTATTTAATATTTATTTAATTTTGTAAGGTTAATTTTGTGTTTCGTAAGGTTTGCTTTGTTTCATGTGTGGAAGGCCTGAATTCAAGACTGCAACCGTTTTGAGGGTAAGTATTTTACCATTCATCTGTATTTCCCTTGGCATTACCATCTAAAAAGTGATTCAACGAAATCCTATAAATATTTAAGAAATAATTCTGCATATAGTTTAAAAACTATATTTGATTCTATGTTCTTTGTACACCAGCATTCTATCTCCCCAACAGCTAGGCTGTTCTGAGGATGTAACAATGAATAAGATCCTTGACTGCTAGGAGTTCACAACTCCTCCACTCTTTCTATAATTATTTGATTCTTATTTGTAATAATATAGGAATCAAAGACATAATCACTGACCCCAAGACAGACCAGTCTGAGTTATAACATGTGAGGGAAAAAAAAATAAAACATGTGAGGATTTTGGAAAAGCGAACGAGTACTTTGAAGTACTATGAAGAATAGATGGTAATTTTATCAGGTAGATAGATAATGGAAGCGATTTCAGACATAGACTAGTTTGAGCAGAGACAGCGACTGGAGAATATAGGGAAGGGTGTAGAAAGCAACAAGGAAGAAGTATAAGAGTATGTAAAGAAGGGTTTCTGAAAGAGGAAACTTGAAAAACATTAAAAACCAACATTATGGGAGCTTCAAACCCTAGGCTAAGGAATTCAAAATTCCAGAATTCTTGATTATTATATAGACAGATCCTCTTATCTTTACATATGAATCTACACAATGCTTAATACCCTTAGTTCTTGGCTTTATGCAATTCCTTAGATATGCTTCTTGATCTTGATTTGCAAACTTGTCTAATAACTTTGGGAAAAGGTTTGCCAGGACCAGCACTGACTGCCAGAATAGATTAGAACACCAATTTAGTCTAGTGCTACAATTTTCTAGTAGCCCTGGGGAAGGGTAAGTTTGGCAAGAAAAAAATATTTATGGCTTCAAAGTGTTTGGGAGTCAGAGAAAGATTTGAATTCCTGCTTCATTACCTGTTAGTTGTTGTGAGTTGTCCCCTACCCCCACAATAACACATTCTCTGAATAATATTATTATGGCACCATATACAAGGCCTGTAGTTGAGACACTTAACTACTCTATAAATTTTCAGTTTCCTCTTCAGAAAAAGGAAAGTAACTTTTACTTGATAAAACTATGAATATTAAATTTTAGAAAGCCAAGTCGGAATTTTTATTACATATAAGATTTATGGTGGTCTATTATTAAAAACTAGAATACTTTTGAGGGGTACCCACAATTTAAAATCTTACAATGACAGTGAAACACTGACCAGAGGATCTTTGGTACTTTTGAGGCAGCTATTTTTCGTGTTTTAGTTCTATTTTTCTGTAGGAATTCATAGATGGTAAAACTTTTTTATAAATTTTTATTTTATTTTGGAGTATAGTTGATTAGCAATGTTATGTTAGTTTCAGGTATACAGCAAAGTGATTCTGTTATATATGTATCTTCTTTTTCCAAATTTTCCCATTTAGGTTATAACAGAATATTGAGTAGAATTCCCTGTGCCATACAGGCTATTTATTTTAAATATAGCAGCATGTACTTGTCATCGCTTTCCTGGTGGCTCAGACGTAAAGAACCTGCCTGCCACACAAGAGACACAGACTCAATCCCTGGGTCAGGAAGATCTCCTCAAGGGTATGGCAACTCAATCCAGTATTCTTGCTTGGGAAATCCCACTGACAGAGGGGCCTGGTGGGCTACAGTCCATGGGGTTGCAAAAGAGGTGGATATGACTTAGCGACTAAACAACAACACATGTCAATTCCAAACTCCCAGTCTTTCCCTCCCCTCCCAAGGGATACTGGAATGGTAGTCTATCCCTTCTTCGGGGATCTTCCCAACCCAGGAATGGAAATGGGGTTTCCCGTATTGCAGACGGATACTTTACCAGCTGAGCTACCCATATGATAATCTCCAGGTAAAACCAGGTCTGATGCATGAAATATAAGCGTATATTATGCCTAATATTATATAAGCTTATAGGTTCTTTTTAGCACAGATCTTGTTTAGTATTGATACACCACATTCATGTTCCCTGTGAAAACATTTTTTTATTATTTGCAACCTCAGACTCCAGCCTGATTCATTCACTTAGCCATTTGGCTACTCTTCAATGAGTGTAGACAGTAAAGAATCTGCCTGCACTGTGGGAGACCTGGGTTCGATCCATGGGTGCAGAATGTCCCCTGCAGAAGGGAATGGCAACTCACTCCAGTATTCTTGCTGCGAGAATTCCATGGACTGAGGAGCCTGATAGGCTACAGTCCATGGGGTCGCAAGGGGTTGGACACGACTGAGCGACTTTTCATGCTAGGATAGTTAGCCACAGTTAATCTACTTTCAAGCAGTCTTCTTTCACCTTCAAAATGCAAAGTCATTCATGCTACTTCAAATTTGACCTTCAGAATAGCTCTAAGGGTAACTGCCAATCAAAGTAGGTGGATAAGAAATAACACAAAACAGTTTTTTGTTTCCCTTAATGGCATGTTTCCTCTTCAATTAGAGGGAGAAGAAAGTGTTAGCAAATGTAGAAAGTTTTCAGAAGCAGTTGAATTTTATCTCAATGCAAGAAGTGGTTTTAAATAGAAATCTATTCTCTCCTCACTGGTTTTTAATGTATTCTTCTCCATTGTGATTTTCCTTTCAGTTTTAATAGCTGCATTTACCAACAAGGAGATGGTTGTTTCTACAGACAACAGTTATTAAAACTTACCATTACTCTACCCTCAAATACACACCGAAATTAATGTTTAAAATGTAATGAAAATCATATACATCGTCCCCAAGCTTCAAACTGGTGGGTATTTGCAAAAACTACAACACAATGTTAATATTTTAAAGCAGTTAGTAAAGAAAAAAAAAACAAAACAAAACAAAAAAATAAAGCAGTTAGTGGCAAAGTGCACATTTACCATCTCATAATTTTCCAACCAGTTTCTTAATATTCAAGTTGAGGGGAAGGACAGAAGGAGGGAGGTACATTCTAAGAGAGGGAACTATAAAAAGACAGGTGAATAAATAGATATCCACCTCCTTAAAATTTTCAGTATGATAACTAAGCATTAGTATCTAATACCAACAAAATTCTAGAAGTAGTTTCAATAGAACATCCCTTCTCTACTTTCATTTTTGTCCACAAGTCTTGGCCTTCCAGTGCTCTTTCATTTGCAGAATGTCCATCTCTACCTGGGGGGAATCCCATTCCAATTTAATTATGAGCATTCATCAGGAACAGTGAAGTAATCTGTAAAATATCTGCCTTCTAGTGAATAACAACTTCATTTTAATTCACTGACTTAGTTTAATGCATTTTATATTCCTTTCTAGTTTTTTTTTTTGGGGGGGGGGCGGGGGAGGGCCGTGGTGGAGATTGACCGTAAGGAGAAAATAGCATACAGCAAATCTTAACACAGGCCCCAATAAATAAATCTGAAGTTACAGATATTTTTATACCTGTGAACATAAAAAGTCATAAATTACTGGCTTCCATATGTCAAGTATGGATAAAACAACATTAAGAAAATATATATAACAGCCTTTACTGTCTTGACTTTATTTCACATTGAGAGAGCACTTTAATGATTCACTAATACAGAAAGCATATGGATATTTTAATATATATGCCACAGTGATTTTTCAAGGTTAACTTATGGTTGAATTATGGTAGCAAAACAATCATTTGATCATCATGTCGCTATATACCTGTCATTAATTCCTGATTAAGAAGAGGAATGGCTTCTTTCTGACAAAGAGCAGCAGGCCCATAGGGTGGAACAACAGAAGGCAGGGTGTTTTGCATCAAGGATATTAACAGTAATTTTAAGGATTTCTTCTTCAGAAATTCCTTGAATCAAGAATTTCCTCTTAAATCTTCAGTGGACAGAAGATTTCGTCAGGCTAAACCACAGCCTTTCTATTATTAATAAAACATAAACAGTTCTGTGAGAAGCACTCATTGTTATAAAGTATAAATCCATCAAGATTAAACAACTAGACTAGGAAGAACAACACATTTAGACTTGGGATTCAAGGCTGTTACAGAATGAATGTTTGTGTATCCCCTCAAATTCACATTCTGAATACCTAACACCCAACATGATGGTATTTGGAGGCAGGGTCTTCGGAAGATGATTACATTTATATGAAATCATGAGGATGAGACTCCTAAAATTAGATTACTGTTCTTAGAAGAAGAGAGAACAGAGCTTGTGCTCTCCCTCTGTCAAGTGAGGACACTGAGAAAGTAGCCATCTGCAAGCCAAGAAGCAAGCTCTCACCATGAACCAAGTCTGTCAGCATCGTGGACTTTCTAGCTTTAAGAACTGTGAGAAAGAAATGTCTGTTGTGTAAGTCACCCTGTCTACGGTATTTTTTATAGCAGCCTAAGTTGACTGATAAGAGTTTTTAGGAGTTCTGTATTCATAGCACTCAAGTAAACAGACACCATCAATTCAGCACAGGCTATCTGTTTGTTAAATACCTGTATACACACATCCAAATTAATATCCCACTCATTAAAACCCACTGTAGAAAACAATAAGCATTTGTCAAATCTCATGTAACTGGGGGGCACTTAAGAATTATGCATTTATTGTATGTAAATTATATCTCCATAAAAAATTATAAGCCATAAAACGTACTTCAACAATTAGATAACTACTACTTGCGCAATCAAATGAGTCCCGTATTTTTAACCTCAAAAACACACTTTTAATCAAGGTAAATGGAAACTATGGATTTTTTCTCCAATACTACTTTATAAGAGTATGTGACCACTGACAGATACTGGTTGTTGTCTGTGAAATTAAGTTTCTCAAATCAATGCTGTATAAGTAGTTTAGACGAGTAAAATATTAACATCAGTACAGAGATAGAAAATCTTCTGTTTCATTTCTGCTCATGTGTGTATGCTATTTCTTTTCTTGCACTAGATATTTTAAACAAATATCAATGAAAAATAGGTTTAGAAGGTTCATTTCCATTAATGTTATTTTTTAAATATGACCTAATACTGAAGCCAAAAAATTAATTTTTTCAAATTACTGATTTTATTTTAAAAATAAAATAATCTTAAGAGTGTGTTACTGAATTTTTCATTAATATTTTACAATTTATATTTTTCTACAAGGCTCTACAAAATTTTCTCTTCTTTGTCTCTTTGGGAATATTTTATGATCTACGATGATCTTTTTATCCTTTCAGATATAGCAAGCTTTTAAATTAAAAAGCATGACACATGGCAATTTAAATTTCCATTCTAAACTTACAGAGTCATATGAGCTCTTGTCAACAAAAGACCAAATTTACTATAATTATGGATTATTTACACTAAAACAAAATAAGAAATCAATATGTAAATGTAATGTTTGTTGTAGCTAATGCAGCCAGCAATGACAGATTAGGTTCAAATAGCAATCAGTTTGAAAATCTGGCACATATGTAAATGAGCTAGGGACTTGATGTTTACCTTTGACTGTATTTCATTCAGGATTTTTAAATTGTCTCAGGAACAGCACAAAAATAAAATGTTAATCTTTCTACTACAAATACAACTTGAGCCCTCATCATAACTGAAATTAGGTTTTGTTCCTGTCCAGCTAAACTAACATGTGATATTAATAATTCTGAGTTGCAGATTACATCATTCTTAATTAACACTCTGCTACAGTTGTTAACATCCTCCAAGACACCATGTTATCATCACCACAAGTTCTGTAACAATCTTAAAACCACATTTAACAAAGGTTGGCCTCTCACTCTGGAGCTACTTTTAATTGCTTTCTTTGCTGGCAATTAAATATGTCTAGAAAAACAAACATTTGGTTTCACATAATTCTTAATAACATTTTTCAGGAAGATTTCAAAGTTCAGGTGTCCTTATATCTATAATTACTGTTTATCAATATAGAGATATATTGGATTCAGCAAAATGTACTAACCAAAGTATATAAGATTAATCAAAATGTGGTAATTAGCGGTGATAGTGATATATTGTGATCCACCAAGTAGTTCATAGCGAAACTGTCAAAACATAATTCTATCCATCTAGACAAACCATGAAGAAAGAAAAAAAATTTACAGATACATCGATTTTTGTTTCATGAATTAGTGACCAAGTTTCCAACTTTCCATTAAATCAACCACAGAGAATACCTGTAGTTCTTTTTCAAGGTGTGATTTTAACAAGCTAATCTCAGTAGTCACTGACCTATCAATAGGCAGTTAACTATATAAATGGGTTTGGTACATCAATCCAATTAGATGTGTTGTGATCTCCATCAATGCTGTAATTGGGGACAAGTTTCTTTTATCCAGATTGCATAACTTTAGGGAAGTGTTGTCTTCTTAAAATAAGTCACTTTTTAGTACCCTTTATTAAGACACATTGACTAATCTAATACTTTCTAATATCACTTTTACAAAATGTAATAAAAATGCTCACGAGAATTGAAGTTAAACAGTAATCACAATAATATACTTGAAACATTGATTATACTATATTAAGAAATGATGAGTTGCTTTAACAATGATATACATCAAACAGTTATCAAGTATCATACTGCTTACAGCACCAGTAAAACATTTTCACAGATGAATATCATTTGCGAAAACAACAAAAAAGTTGTTTTGTAAAGCATTTTGGAAGGAAAAATTAATCAACCCATTCAGAACATTTACTTGCACATGTAAAGTTACACCTTTCTGTACCTCAGTTCTCCCAGTCATAAAATGGGACTAGATTTGATGACTGCTTTAAATCCTTCCAAAGATGATACCCTAGAGCTGTCACCTTATTCTAAGTCAGAGATCTCAAAACTGTGACTACTGCATTAAAGGAGAACACCAAAAATTGAAATAGCAGGACACAGACAAAAAGAGTGAAAAATATTACAAGGATTAACATCTGTGCAGAGATTGTGAGGTGATGGGGAAACAGAAGTAGGATGAGAGCTATCTGAAAGCATCCTTAGAATGTTCTTATAATAAGTGGACCCCAAGTAGTTCTATGAGACTTCTCAGTAATCTTTTTAGTTGGGATAATGAGGGTGCATGAGTATCTTGAATGGCCTCAGAACAGGGTGGGAGATATGGGGGGAAAAAACAAAAAGAAAGAAGTAAACTGTCTGTGTAAGTATCAATATACATACCACCCATAGGTGTCACCTCTTAGTTAAGACCAAAGCCAGGAACATAGCTACATACTTATTACCACAGCTAGTTATAAGAAGCAGGGGCAGAAGAGGAATACTTCCATTTTCCCCTTTTTAATGCCATGCTTAATGGATGTAGAAGGGGCATATCCAAAGCACATTGGAAGAGGCCTCAGGGATCATGAGAACAGTGTTCATTTGCTTTCCTTCAAACTTCTGCCTCTGCTCACAGGTAAGTACTGTTTCTGCCCATGCTGCTTCTCTTCACAAATGAAAATTTTTAATAAGAACACTTGTGGCATTCTTTCCAGATTCTAAACTTTCTTCTTCCAGAAGAAGAGAAAGGACTATTGCAATTATTCACACAGTCACCGTGTACTAGGTTAGGTTTCACAGAAGGTGAGGATGAGATGAGCAGCTTTGTCCCCCATTTCCTATGCCCTAGTGCACTAAATTACCTTCCACCTTTTATCCTCTGTGGTAGATAGTCCTGGACAAGGTTTGCCATGAGCTCTCTAAGCTACGTATCCTGCTGTGACCAGGTTGGTGAGGCAGGCTGACTGCATCAGTCCTTAAGGCTCTGAAAATCCAGTCATAACTTTCTGTAGGTCAGTTGAGGGCATGACAAAGTGAAAGTGTTAGTTGCTCATTTGTGTCTGACTCTTTGCGACTCCAAGAACGTGATATATAACGTATAACGTGATAGGCTCCTCTGTCCATGGAATTCTCCAGGTAAGAATATTGGAATGGGTAGCCATTCCCTTCTCCAGGGGATCTTCCCGACCCATGGGTCGAATCTGGGTCTCCTGCATTGCAGGGAGATTCTTTACCATCTGAGCCACCAGAAACGTGGGTCCTAAGATTCAGGTCTGGAGTGAAAGGTAAAAGACCTCATGAAGAACTCAAGTCAAAGCCACATGATCTACTTGGTGTTTGTCTGGTTACTAAAGCAGTTTCTTTTTCCCAATCATGGAGCTTCTTTATTTTCCCATAGCATCTGAGGCCCAGAGCAGAAGCGTGACCTGCCCTATCAAACAGTGATTCTGTGGGAGAGCTGGGGCTAGAACTCAGACGGGGCTGCGACTCAGATATCTTGACTCACTACTACTCAATTTCCTTCCACAGTATCCACTGGAAAATATAATACCCTACTCTAGATAAATTCAAGGCTATTGTTACCTGATTTCCCACCAATGGTTTTCCAAGAACAAAGAAAGGCCACATATTTTAACACCAGTGGTTTACTTAACTATCACAAGAGTCTCAATTAGTACCCTGAATTTACTCAAGCTTGCACAAATAGCAGCTAACTCAAAGCCAGAGGAGGCCACACAAGAGAACCATGTGCTAGACTGTATGATCAGAGTTCAACAACACCCTCACAGAAACCATCGAAATATTAATGGGAACCATCCTCCCAGTATAAAAAGGTCAAAGTTCAATAGCAAGACTCAATTACTACTTGTAAAAAGGGACAACTATATATAAGGGATACCTTATTTCCTGTCACCCTGCCACAAAAAAATTGAGACAATCTATGTAATTATAATGGAGCTGGACATTTTTATTACTTAGGATAAGACTGGAAAAAATATCAATAACCTCAGATATGTAGATGACACCACCCTTATGGCAGAAAGTGAAGAACTAAAGGGCCTCTTGATGAAAGTGAAAGAGTAGAGTGAAAAAGTTGGCTTAAAGCTCAACATTCAGAAAACTAAGATCATGGCATCCAGTCCCATTGCTTCATGGCAGATAGATGAGGAAACTGGCTGGCTTTATTTTTCTGGGCTCCAAAATCACTGCACATGGTAATTGCAGCCATGAAATTAAAAGACGCTTACTCCTTGGAAGGAAAGTTATGGCCAACCTAGACAGCATATTAAAAAGCGGAGACATTACGTTGCCAACAAAGGTTCGTCTAGTCAAGGTTATGGTTTTTCCAGTGGTCATGTATGGATGTGAGAGTTGGACTATAAAGAAAGTTGAGCACCGAAGAATGGATGCTTTTGAACTTTGGTGTTGGAGAAAACTCTTGATAGCCCCTTGGACTTCAAGGAGATCCAACCAGCCCATCCTGAAGGAGATCAGTCCTGGGTGTTTGTTGGAAGGACTGATGTTGAAGCTGAAACTCCAATACTTTGGCCATCTGATGCGAAGAGCTGACTCATTACAAAAGACCCTGATGCTGGGAAAGATTGAGGGCGGGAGAAGGGGACGACAGAGGATGAGATGGTTGGATGGCATCATCGACTCGATGGACATGGGTTTGGGTGGACTCCGGGAGTTGGTGATGGACAGGGAGGCCTGGCGTGCTGCAGTTCATGGGGTCGCAAAGAGTCGGACACAACTGAGCAACTGAACTGAACTGAAAGCAAGTTGAAAAGACTATACTTTATTACCAAGGCACCTATTCAGTCACTAGTTATTGTCACTAGTTACTTGGCACTAGTTATTTCCCTTGCTTAGAATACTATTCATTCTGCTCTTCACTTTAATAGTCTTTAGTCATCCATGTTTCAGCTGAAATAGTACATCTCCTGAGAGGCCTTTCCTCATCATACACCTTATAGGAGTCCCCCAGTTACTTCTTATCCAGTCATTCTATTTCAGTTTTCTGCAAAGCACTTATTACCATCTGATGACTCTTCTTGTTTGATTTATAGTTTGGTGCCTGTCCTTCCACCCTACCCCCATGTCTACACATATTATATTGTAAATTCCATGAAAGCAGGTACCCTGTCATCTGGCTTCTCATTGTATCTCTAACACCTAGAACAAGGAACTAACACACTATAAGCAAGATGGTACCCAATCTGTATCTGGTAAATGAATGAATAATTGACATCCTATAAGAATAAAATGAGGTGGACTCTCTGTATATCTGAGAAACAAAATTAACAAAACAGCCAATGGAGAGACTATATGTGTATGGATGAAAACTAAATCTCTCAATTTGTCATGAAACTTTTCATATTCATTAACAACAAATGTTTATTAAGGGCTTCTACATAGATGGCCATAGATGAGCTGAGGGAGATGCTCTGAAAGAATGCTCTTGTTTTCACAGCTTGGGATCTGGCTGGAGAGAGAGTACAGCCAGTTATGAAATAATACTGGGGAAACTAAGACTCAATAAAAGAAAGGTCTTGCCGGAGGCCACAAAACCAGTGGGACAGACACAGGATAAACAGTGTCTGACTATAAAGCTAGAGTTCCTTCCATTATCCCATACTTCAGTGAAAAAAAAAAAAATCAAAAGGAACACTGGAAAAAAATGCTAAACTCAGGCCAAGGAGTGAAGACTGCCTAGTTTACTACACTTATGGAACACATGTAAGATCTTCAGCTCCCCAAATATCTTGTATCTGTTCTGCATGATACTTCATATGCCACACTAGACCTTTACTCATTAGCTTTGGTCTCTCTTAGGAGGCAAACATTCTCAGGGATGTATTACTTCACAGTATTCATTCCATTAATATTTCTAAGTACTTACAATGTTTCAGGCACTCTTTCAGCTGCTGAGGATACAAGAGTAAACAAAAAAGGTCCATAATTTCTTGTAGCTTTACACTGTGATAAGGAATACAGATAACAAATATGAATCTATTACTAATATAATGCATTATGTAATAATGTAAGATAAAGGGAAAGAGTATAACAGAGGGGCTCTTTTAGCCAGGTGAATCAAGAAAAATCTACCTGAGAATGTAACATTTGAGTAGAGGACTGAATAAGGTAAAGGAGTGAGTCAAGTTGATAACTGATGAAAGAACATTCCAGGTAGGGGAACAGCATAGTGCAAGTGTCCTGAGGTTGATGAAGCACACTTAGAATGTTTAAAGAAGAACAGGGAGGCCAGTGTGGCTGGCAAGATACAAGCCAGAGATGAGAATGATAAAAAATGAAGTTGAAAAAGTCAGGGACAAGATTATGTAAGTCCTTAATATACTTTGATAAGAAATCTGAATTTTTGTCTAAGAGTAATGGAAAGCTAATGGCGGGATGTGAGCAGGGGAAAGACGCAATCAAGCTACGGTTTTGATTTATGTGTATCTTAGACCATTTTAATACAGGGAGAGCTGCCATTTGAAGGTAGTGGAATAAGGATGGGGAAAGAAGAGGTCATTAAATGGTAAGACTGAGAGAAAGTAAAGGAAAATTTAACTACTCATTTTTATTATCTATGATTATAAGAAATACACACAATTTTTTCTTACTTTATTTTTTTTCAGTTTTGATAACAAGATTACACAAACATTATAAAATAAGATAGGTAGCAGTCCCACAGGGAAGTTTGTGTAAGATTTCTTTATGGAAATCCTCTGGGCTAGGGGAAGAATATAGCATGCAAAATTTTATACTATAAGTTCAATTTCTGTAATGGTTATTACTTTTTCAGGTTATCTAAGTCTTATATTCATTTTACTACCTGATAGTTTATACAAAATTCTCCACTTCAACTAAACTTCAGATTTTACTGCCACAAAGATAAGTTTATTACTATTCATGTACACTTTTATTTTAGAACAATTTATTAATTTCTTATGTTTAGCATTAACTTATTTAATAATTATTATACTAATCCAAAAATCTCCTCTGAATCTGTAGTTAAGTCCTCGTTTTCACACCTAATATTTTTGTGCTTTCTCTTATCTTTTCTTGGCTAGATTTTTCAAGCAGTTATTATTTGTTGATTACTTATATCATTAATTGCATGCGTGCTCACTCATATTTGACTCTCTGTGATCCCATGGACCATAGCTCGCCAGGCTCCTCTGTCCACAGAATTTTCCAGGCAAGAATACTGGAGTGTGCTGCCATTTCCTACTACACTATCATTAATTACTGCTTTTAAATGTTTCTTTCCTTCTATTTTCTTCAGACTTATTCTATTGCTATTTCCATAATTTCTTAAGAAGAACATAAAATGCATTTATTTTCTATCTCTATTGTCTTCTAATTAGTGGACTTAATATTACAAATTTCCCTCTAAGTATCACTTCTGCTGTATTCAAAGTTTCAATGTATAGAACTCTTAATTGTTCAGTTCAGTTCAGTTGCTCAGTCATGTCCGATTCTTTGCAACCCCATCAACTGCAGCATGCCAGGCCTCCCTGACCATCACTAACTCCCAGAGTTCACCCAAACTCACGTCCATTGAGTCTGTGATGCCATCCAACCATCTCATCCTCTGTCGTCCCCTTCTACTCCTACCCTCAATCTTTCCCAACATCAGGGTCTTCTCAAATGAATCAGCTCTTCGCATCAGGTGGCCAAAGTAATCGCACTCATCTCACACGCTAGTAAAGTAATGCTCAAAACTCTCCAAGCTAGGGTTCAGCAATACGTGAACTGTGAACTTCCAGATGTTCGAGTTGGTTTTAGAAAAGGCAGAGGAACCAGAGATCAAATTGCCAACATTCGCTGGTTCATCAAAAAAGCAAGAGAGTTCCAGAAAAACATCTATTTCTGCTTTATTGACTATGCCAAAGCCTTTGACTGTGTGGATCACAATAAACTGTGGAAAATTCTGAAAGAGATGGAAATACCAGACCACCTGACCTGCCTCTTGAGAAATCTGTATGCAAGTCAGGAAGCAACAGTTAGAACTGGACATGGAACAACAGACTGCTTCCAAATAGGAAAAGGAGTACGTCAAAGCTATATACTGTCACCCTGCTTATCTAACTTATATGCAGAGTACATCATGAGAAAAGCTGGGCTGGAAGAAGTACAAGCTTCTTCCCAGGAATCAAGACTGCCGGGAGAACTATCAAGGACCTCAGATATGCAGATGACACCACCCTTATGGCAGAAAGCAAGAACTAAAGAGCCTCTTGATGAAAGTAAAAGAGGAGAGTGAAAAAGCTGGCTTAAAGCTCAACATTCAGAAAACTAAGATCATGGCATCCGGTCCCATCACTTCATGGCATAAAGATGGGGAAACAGTGGAAACAGTGGCTGACTTTATTTTGGGGGGCTCCAAAATCACTGCAGATGGTGACTGCAGCCATGAAATTACAAGATGCTTACTCCGTGGAAGGAAAGTTATGACCAACCTAGACAACTTATTAAAAAGCAGAGACATTACTTTGCCAACAAAGGTCTGTCTAGTCAAGGCTATGGTTTTTCCAGTAGTCATGTATGGATGTGAGAGTTGTACTGTAAAGAAAGCTGAGCACCGAAGAATTGATGCTTTTAAACTGTGGTGTTGGAGAAGACTCTTGAGAGTCTTTTGGACTGCAAGGAGATCCAACCAGTCCATCCTAAAGGAGATCAGTCCTGCATGTTCACTGGAAGGACTGATGTGAATGGGAAAGACTAGAGATCTCTTCAAGAAAATTAGAGATACCAAGGGAACGTATCATACAAAGACGGGCTCAATAAAGGACAGAAATGGTATGGACCTAACAGAAGCAGAAGATATTAAGAAGAGGTGGCAAGAATACACAGAGGAACTGTACATAAAAGATCTTCAAGTCCCAAATAGTCACAATGGTGTGATCACTCACCTAGAGCCAGACATCCTAGAATGTGAAGTCAAGTGGGCCTTAGGAAGCATCACAATGAACAAAGCTAGTGGAGGTGATGGAATTCCAGTTGAGCTACTTCAAATCCTAAAAGATGATGCTGTCAAAGTGCAGCACTCAATATGTCAGCAAATTTAGAAAACTCAGCAGTGGCCACAGGACTGGAAAAGGTCAGTTTTCATTCCAATCCCAAAGAAAGGCAATGCCAAAGAATGCTCAAACTCTTATTTGTGCTCACTTCTAAATTACTAGTGGTTGTTATTATAATTTCATTTTTACCCATAAATTTCTGTAGTATCCAAATGTCTGGAGGACCTCAGAGATATCTTTTTATTACTACTTCATTTTTAATTTTACTGCAAAATGGCCAAAGATTGGATCAGCATGACAGTGATTCTTTGGTAGTGATTCTTAATCATCCTACTTGGAATACACTGCAGTATTTTGTACCATTACCACTGTATATTTGAGACAAAAAATACAGGTAGTAGTACAGATTTCTCAGGATTGTCTCAATCTAGAGACATAAGACTGAATTACAAATGGGACACACATACCAGTGTGGCAACTAGGAAACAGATGTTTATAGAGATTTATTATTTATATATATTTGGAAAAATAAGCACTGAGAGGAGATGTCAGGGAAAATGTACAATAAGAGGGGCTGCTGAAAACAGAACTCTAGGGGACACCAACTTTACAGCAGATGAAGAAAAGAGGAGCTTACAGGATGAAACAACCTGAGTGGCAGACAGAACACCAAGAGTGTTGGAAATTTTCTTTAAAGAGATTAATTTTTTTAAAAGTCACAATATGTCAATGACTAGGTTGTAAGTACCTAGAGGACAGAGCATGCTTTCATCTAGTAGTTAATCAATAAATCTTTGATAGATTGACCCTTTCCTATGATATGAAACAGGTATAATTAACAGTTCCCCTCTTTTAATTTTATTGTGATTGACAGTACAATCTGAAATTGTGCCACAGGGGTAACTGCATCACCTTTGAATTAATAAGTGAAATCTGATCTATTTTAAAAAGCTTAAAAATACTTTTCAACTGTTAAAAATTAGATTATGATTAAAGAGTTTGCTCTTAAATTCTCAAACAGCCTGAAATTCTATTTTCTGAAAAACAAAAACATAATTTACTTTAAAATAATTCTAAATATAAGGTTATAGACACTTATATGGTAATTCTGCTGCTCTTAGCTTTTTAAAAAGTACTGTAAATACAAACTGAGATTCAATTACCAGGCACCCCCTAGTGGCAGTAAAATCAAGTTAAAAAAAAATTTCATAAGGCATGGTTTAATATATAGCTCTCACCAAACCTTGAGAATAAAACTGTTTGCCAGTAAACAATTTAAGAGCATGTTATTTTACATCTATATTTTACTAGATGATGAATAGTACAGTAACTAAAAAGTTCATTCACACACTAAAATTTTATCAATATTCTTGAAAACTACAGTAACTGAAATACATATAAACGAACTTCAAGGACTATATAATGAAAAATCACAAGATTTTTTAAAAAATGTCATTACAGAAAACAGCTTCCAAAAAAGAAGTCATCTTTGGAATAAAGCTTTATAAATTTCTGTCAAGAAACTGGAAGCTAGATGGAGAGTCAGATGAAGGTATCAGTAGCAGAAGTATTATTCACTGTTGACCTGAAACCAATTGCAAAACTCTCTTAAAAACACCTCAATTTCCTACTTTATAATATAGATATCAATATCAGCCTCTGTATTCTTACAGAAGCGCTATAAAAATGAAGTGAGAGTTGAATGAAAAAGATTATTACTGGTATTTACTAGCATAAATGTTTTAATAATTATGCTTTGCAATTTGTGCTTTTGCACATAAATGTACCTCTCCTGTTTAATGAATTTTTATAACCACCCTGGCAACTAAAATCAATGTTTCCTATTTTATATAAGGAGAATCTAAGACCCTAGACAAACAGGGATTATAATCTGGGATTTTTCTCTCTAGATCTTACCTTGTTTGCATGGATAGATTATAATCACATTACTTTTCTGATTTGGTTATAATAAGCTTTGTTTAGGAATGACACCGTACCATCAGTATTGTCCAGTTCATTGAGAAAAGACTGATACTCTAAAGAAAGAACATAACGTTTGCCACTGCACTGAAATTGGAATGGTGGAACCCAGCAGCAGGATCTCGTCATAGTTCTGCACTACAATTAACAGGCAGTTTATTACCTAATTTCTCTCAGTCTTTCCACATCCACTGACTTGTGTCAGAGATATAAAAGAATAAAATCAATTTAATATCAAACCAACCACCTAAATCAAATATACCTTTAAAAAAAAATACCAAATCTGAGGAGAAGGATCGGGTGGTATGTACATAAAGTTTGCTATTTTCCTCTATCAGTTTTGAAGTTTTTCTATTTATTTGCCAATTCTCAAATATAACAATCAGGATGATATTTTCTCCTTTTTAAATTATAAATGGTTTACAAATTACAAATAAGGTTTGTATGAATCCACCAACTATAACAAAATTTTGCAAAAACAAATCAACTTGATTTATTATGCAGTTTAGTACAAAGATATTGTCTCCCATATTTGATAATATGATATGCTATATAACTCAATATTAAATTATTTTTGGGTTCCATTATACAGTTATGATGTAAAAATTATTTTTGTTTGATAAAACACAAGTAAAAATCATAAGTTAAAAATAATTATCATTAACTTTTAAAATTCTGTATGGATTTTTTTTGTCTCTCATGAAATGAGAATTTAAGATATATATTATAGATTAAAAAAAATAATCTCTAGCTTTATAGAAAGATATCTTAGATTAATATATCTAAAAGAAATACACCATAACTTTTATGCGCATTAATAAACTTCTTCATCAGCAGGAGTCTGTATGCTCCTCCTCTCACTAGCCAGATACACTGTGTTTTTCCTATCTTTTATTTGAATTTTTATGTCTTTCTTATCATTCCAACATAGGAAAAAGCACCATTATAACTTGCTAAAAATCCATACAGGCAACTAAGGAAGACTACTTTGAAAAGTGAAAGTGAAAGTCACTCAGTCCTGTCAGACTCTTTGTGACCCCATGGACTATACAGTCCATGGTATTTCCCAGGCCAGAATACTGGAATGGGTAGCCTTTCCCTTCTCCAGAGGATCTTCCCAACCCAGGGGTTGAACCCAGGTCTCCTGCATTGCAGGCAGATTCTTTACCAGCTGAACCACAAGGGAAGCCCAAGAATACTGGAGTGGGTAGCCTATGCCTTCTCCAGCAGATCTTCCTGACCCAGAAATTGAACCAGGGTCTCCTGCATTGCAGGCAGATTCTTTACCAGCTGAGCTACCAGGGAAGACTACTTTAGTATACAAAGTAGTCATTCTCCAACAAACACTGCATTTCAAGAAACACTGTAGGCCCCTGCGCGCCTAGGGACTGAGACACATGGCAGTGAACATTTCCATTAGCCCAGGAAGACATTTTTGAGAAATCCAGTTAATCATACTACTGGAAAGCAACAGACTATAACCAATGATGTCTCTTATCTACATTTAATTATGTGGATTACACACTGGATGACATTCTTAACTAACCTAAAAATAATGTTGTACCTGAGTAGATACAGAACCCATACCTATAATCTCATCTGGCATTTAAATCAACATTACTATAAGCATAAGGACTATAAGTACTGTTTCTCATAGTATGCGAATACAAATTCCCATTTATATATGATCTGAACATAAGATACAGAGCAACCCAAGAAATCTTTAAATTCTCAGCCTAAAACAAACCATTAACAGACTATCAGATACAATTATATCAGATTTAACTTTCTTTAGTTCAGTGATTTCTACTTTGGTAAAGTGAAATTTACTTTTCTTTTTGATACTATCTATCTGTGATGGTATGAGCTATTAGAAATACACATTTGGTTTTCTTCCCCACACAGAGCTCCTAAAATCTTTGCAATTTTTTAAGTAATAAGAGTGATACTAACGAGCTTCTATCCTGGTTGCCAGGGGAACCAACCTCATGATTAGAGGGTTAGAACGTTTAACCACCTCTCCCTCCCACCCTACTCTGTGAAGAAGAGAGGAGCTGGAGGTTGGGCTAATTACTAATAGCCAATGATTCAATCAATCATGCCTATATGATGAATCTCCATAAAAAATCCTAGTTGAAGAGCTCTGGAGAGCTTCCAAGTTGGTAAAAAAGAAAGCATCCATGTGTTGGCAAGGGGGCACACCTTAAACATGACAAGCAGTCCTCTGCTCGAGACCCTTCCAGATCTCATTCTATACATCTCTTCATCTGGCTGTTCATTTAAAATATGTTTTACAATAAACTGGTAATAGTACATAGAGCATTTCTGAGTTCTATGAGCCATTCTCTCGCAAATTATCGTACACAGAAGGGAGTGGTGGGAAACTCCAATCCACAGCCAGTTGGTCAGAAGCACAGGTGACAACCTATACCTGCAATTGGGTCTGATGGGGGGCAGTCTTATGGATCTGAGTCCTAAACTTGTGGGATCTAATGCTATCTCCAGGTAGACAGTATCAGAATTTTGTTAAACTGAAGAATATCCAGCAGGTGTTGAAGACTTGGCAGGTAGGGGACACATTTGTTGGCCAGAACTGTTCCATGGGTAGTACAGTAAAGAAAACAGGACTTTTTTCCTTTCACTACACTAATAATAAAGATAGTGGTGGGAAAAAAATTTGACAACATTTGAAGTTTAGAGACACCAAGTTGTATTAAATTAAAAAAAAAGAAAATGTGCAAAAAATTGTGAAAATCTAAGAACAATTTAAAACACAATTCCAGAAGGATACTGTGCTCAGGAAAATTATGACTCTATCACTAGCTTAATGATTCACTTTAGATCAGGTTGCTTCATTAGGCAATAATAATACAATATATAATTAAATACTGAAATTATTTATCATTCTATAAATATACTGAGTTTCACTGTAAAAACTGAAAAAAGAATAAGGCTCTCTATTCCAAAAAGAAAGAAAATCTTAAAAATTTTATATCAATGTATTTCAAGCTGTATTCTCTAGAGCACAAGAAATTTCCTCAAAGATATACTGCTTCAGCCCTGGAAGAAACTAGAGTTCCAGTTACTCAGTTGCTTCCCTCCAACTCCCGTTCTTCCCTTCAAACAGAGAAGCACCATTTATGACTCTTTTATTATATAACAAAGTTTCGCTAGCTTTTCTTTGTAAAAAGATTCCATCACGAAAATCAAACAAATAAACATCCAAACCAAATAGTTTGAAACTTTATATAGTTAATAGTTGTTAGTAAGCTAAAACTTCAACAAGATTTTGATTTGATTTAATTTTGATATTTATATATAACTTAAAGAAATTTAACAATCAAACTTTTCATTTCCTATTTCCAGGAAAAGTAAACACCTTACCCAGCATGACTAGATGATGGAGGTGGCGGCAAATCTGGTGTAAGGACATAAAGACTGTTGTTTTTTGGCAAGTGTAGTGATTTTAAGACCGTCTGAAAAAGAAAAAGTAAAAACAAAAAATAACTATTGATTGTGCATTATTAATCTTTTCCTATAATTCTTAGAAAATGATTGCCATTGCAGTTTGACTTTTCATCTTTTGACAATTTCCTAAGCAGGATAATACAGAAGAACTATTGATTCCAAATAAATTTGTTTCTCCCATGTATAAGTTAGCATAAATATGAGTATTAAAATAAAATACAAATTCTTTAGCTCACAAAGAGATACAAATATACACATCTATATACACAGTTGAAGATTATTAATTACTTCATTGAAGAAGCATAACCTTGCAACTAATATCTATTTCATTCAGGATCATTATAGCAAAAATTATCAAGTTGTGTTTTCAGAGATCATTAGACCTAAAAAAGATGATAGAGAATCTCTCAAACCAAACCAAAGATTTTATAAATGAGGAGCTATAGCCTAAGAAGTGAAAGGACCTGGATGAGGTCTCTACTGAGTGTTACCTGGGTTACTTAACTCTTCCTCCAGATAATCATCATCATGTGTTTGTGTGTGCTCAGTAGTGTCCAACTCTGGGACCCCATAGACAGTAGCCTGCCAGGCTCCACGGTCCATGAGATTTCCCAGGCAAGAATCCTGGAGTGGGTTGCCATTTCCTCCGCCAGATCTCCTCAACCCAATGATCAACCCATGTCTCTTGCATCTCCTGCACTGGCAGGCAGATTCTTTACCACTGCACCACATGGATGATTAAAAAAAAAAACATTTTAACATGAAAGTCAGTGCTGAAGGTTCCTCAGAGAGGAAGGACTGGAAATGGATATGAGGAACAAGGAGGACACATATTTTACCAGTTAGTCTAGTAGTATAATGGCTACTAGACTTTTAATTTGAAAGCAATTAAAATTGAGAATCCTCCAGAGAAACAATATCCTCAGGAAGGCAGATTTCAGTCAGAGGTAGATGGTGAAGAGAATGTATAGGCAAGAGTTTGGCAATAGAAGGAATTTTGCTAATGATGAAATTAGTTCCATAGGGCTCAGGAAAAAAGTTTCAAGCAGAGGAGAGCAAAATGAAGAGAGACAGATATGGGCTGTACAGAGGCTATGGAGATTTAAGTGAGGAATAATTTGGGAATCTGAGACTCCTTGTGGTGACTGGCATAAACAGTATAAAAGGCATAATGAAATTGGTTCTGGTTGAATCAAAGCAAATAATAATGTCAAGGCTGAAAGTATTGGAAAGAAAGGTGGAGTGGATATCTAGGAATCACTTTTAACCCTGCATATGAAAGCAGGGACACCTGGGGAGAGCTGATCTTATCCTAGCATATAACCTAAGGAATTTTTTCTTGACCCTCCATTAGAGGACCCATCTTATTAAAGGCAGGGTCTTCCTTCACAAGCTTCGGGACTTACTCTTGACTTATATTTGTCATGCCTTAATACTTACTCATTATTTGCAATATATTCTGACATCCTTTATCCTATTTCCTTTTCTTTTAATGCTGGATATAACCCACTCAATTAACTTCACAATGCACTAATGGTTTGTGACCCATGGTTTGAAAAAAACACTGTAATAGGCAATTAATCATAACTTCACAATTATCCAGGAAGCCTTGAAGTTCTGAATCTTTTTGTCCAATATACGCAAGTTATTCTGAAATCGATCTGTGTTGCCTTGCAAGAGTTAACATGCAAACAAAAAAAATATGGCATACAAACACAGGAAAGTTACTTTTACTATTTTTTATTTCATTATTTTACTCTGATGATTACTGTTAACAGGTTGGTCTTACCACTTGGTCATTACTGTCATTTTACCATGCCTGATCCAAAGATTTTCCAATAAATCTTCCTTCTCAAACCACATATGATATGATTAAACATACTTTAAGTAGGTCAGTCATTCCACAAACATTTGTTTGATGCTTATTATATTAGGCACTGGATATCTAATGATGAAAGAAACACCATTTTTTATGGTGTTGTGATAGAAAAATGCAGGGATGGGAACCATTTTACAAAATACAAACATCTGTTAGAGAAACTAACATTTAAGCTGAGACTTGAAGGATGAAAAAGTCACCCACGTGAAGAACTGAGGGTAAAGCATTCCAGGCAGCTAAACAGCATCTGTCAGATAAAGATGTAAAGAGCTTGAGCATTTTAGAAGAATTAAAAGGTTCTACGATTGCAGCTTGGAAAGTGAAGGTATGAAAGGTTGAAGATGAGGTTGTAAAGGTGAATATCGGGTAAATAATACAATACCTTTTAAACCATGGTGAGTAGCTTGAATTTTATTCAGAGTGCAATAAAAAGTTATATTTTACCAGGAGAGTGATATAATTTGAATTATGTTTTTGAAAGAACACTGTGGCTCCTCTATAGAGAATGCATAGGAAGAATCCCCCCAAAAAAGCTGGAAAAACAATAATGAAGCTATTACACTGGTCCAGGCAAGATATGCTAACAGCATGGATTAGGCCGTGCGATAACAATACTGTAATGTGGCTATGGTTGAGATATATTTTGAAAACAGACTCTATAGGACTTACTAAGGATTAGGTACTTTTGAAATTTTAAAAAAAAATATTTTATTGAGGAACTCTCTGGCAATCCAGTGGCTAGGACTTAGTGCTTTCACTGCCATGAACCAGGATCAGTCCCTGGCTGGAGAATTAAGATCCCGCAAGCTGCAGAGCATGACCAATTAATTTATTTATTTAAAATTTATTTTACTGAAGTACAGTTGATATACAGTGTGCTGTGTCAGTTTCCGAGGATTAGGTGTTTTTCAAATGGGAAAAGATTAATGCCCACTTTTGGATTTAGCAGTGGTGATATGGTTCTGCCATTTACTGGGGAAGACTGGTAGAGAAATGGCATGGGAAGAAAAATCAAAAGTTAAATATGTTAAGTTAAAAATGCCAATAAGGTATGCAAGAATAAAAGTGAACTACCAATTTGGTTATATGAATTCACAGAAGTATAACCCAGCAATACATATTTAGGAGCAATCAGAAAATTAATGGCATAGAAATAGCAAATATCACTTAGGGAGAAGAGCATATAAACAGTCAGCCCTCTGTATCCAAAGGTTCCACACCCAAGGATGGAAAATACTCGTAAAAATAAAAATTCCAAAAGCTCCAAAAAGCAAAACTTGAATCCGCCACATATCAGCAACTATTTACATAGCATTTACATTGTATTAGGTATTGTAAGTAATCTAGAGATGATTTAAAGCATATAGAGGATGTATAGGTTATATGCAAATATGATGCCATTTTATATAAGGGCCTTGAGCATCCATAGATTTTGGTTTGAGGGGGGAGATGCTGGAACCAATCTCTTACGACTACTGAGAAACAATTTATCAGAACACATTGCTTTAAAAACATTTTGAAAATGTCTACCTTTCTTTTCACAAGCTACCAAAAATGCCAGGTAGGTAATTCATATCCATGGGTTTCCCAATAAATTAATGGATAAAAGATATAGCTATGTAAATTAATGCATTTTGCTGTTTTATTTCTGCCAAGGTTGTTGATTTACTCAGTCAGCACTTCTTTTTATTCTTAAATCTACGTTTCAATTAGAACAGCCATGAAGTACCAGGGGTCAGTCAACTATAGCCTGTGCAAAAATTCAGCCTACTACTTAACTTTTATATGGCCCGTCAGTTGAGCATGGTTTTTGCATTTTTAAATGTTTGAAAACAAATCAAAAGAAAAGTAGTGTCTGATATGTGAAATTATATAAAATGCAAAATTTCTATGTCCACAAATATTGATTTAATCCAAGTCATGCTCACTGGTTCATATATGGTCTAAAGTTATTTTCATCTATGATAGCAGAACTGAGTGGTTGCAATAGAGATTCCATGGCCCACAAAGCCTAAAATATTAACTACCTGGCTCAGTACAGAAAAAGTTAGCTAACCCCTAATACTGCTGTTGTTGTTCAGTCGCTCAGTCATGTCCAACTCTTTGGGACCCCGTGGAGTGCAGCATACGAGGCTTCTCTGTCCTTCATCATCTCCTCAGTTTGCTCAAACTCACTCATGTCCAACTGAGTCGATGATGCCGTCCAACCATCTCATCCTCTGTTGGCCCCCTCTCCGCCTGCCTTCCCAGCATCAGGGTCTCTTCCAATTAGCTGACTCTTCACATTAGCTGGCCAAAGTATTGGAGTTTCAGCTTCAGCATCAGTCCTTCCAATGAATGTTCAGGACTGATTTCCTTTAGGATTAACTGGTTTGATCTCCTTGCAGTCCAAGGGACTCTCAAGAGTCTTCTCCAACACCACAGTTCAAAAGCATCAATTCTTCGATGCTCAGCTTTCTTTATGGTCCAACACTCACATCCGTGCATGACTACTGGAAAACACACAACTTGGACTAGACGGAACTTGTCGGCAAAGTGATGTCTCGGCTTTTTAACATGCTGTCTAGGTTGGTCATAGCTTTTTTTCCAAGGAGCAAGCCTCTTTTAATTTCATGGCTGCAGTCACCATCTGCAGTGATTCTGGAGCCTAAGAAAATAAAGTCCCTCACTGTTTCTATTTTTTTCCCCATCTATTTGCCATGAAGTGACGGGACTGGATGCTATGACCTTAGTTTTATGAATGTTGAGCTTTAAATCAGCTTTCTAACTCTCTTCTCTCACCTTTATCAAGAGGCTCTTCAATTCCTCTTAGCTTTCTGCTATTAGGGTGCTGCCCTCTGCATATCTGAAGTTATTGATAATATTATTATAGTATCAATAACCTCTAATATAGCACATCACTAATTTGTACTTAAATTTATAAATATCTTGCCAACCTGAAATTCCTATAAATAACTTAATGAAGTACTCAGAATATCTCCATATATCAAATGAACTCACATACAAATATTTATAAGCACTGTGTCTACCAGAAGCTGTTGACAGAGAGTTGAACCGAAAGTTGAAGATTTTAAGTTTACGCCTGGTATTTAAATATCAACTCAGTAACTAATGTGAAAAGATTTAGTTATTTCTATTTCAAACACCTAAAACTTTAGTTAACTCATTTCTTTCCATCCCTTACCACTCTGTCAGAAAAAGAATGTGCATAAAATATTTTATGCCTGAGGCTGCAAATGGGTGCTTGAGAATAGCAACTACTAGCTTAAAATTGCAACATTTTGTGTAAATTCTTAAAACATAACTCATCCATGCACCTGACCCTATCCACGTAACAAAGAAATACTCTTACCATTTAAGTGTCTAAGTTAAAAATATTTCCTATTACTTTTTTTGTTCCATATAAATACTTGATATAAACATATATGGGCTTCCCTGGTGGCTCAGATGGTAAAGAATCCATCTGCAATGCAGTGGCCCTGAAATGCAGGGTTCAATCCCTGGGTTGGGAAGATCCCCTGGAGAAAGGAATAGCTACCCACTCCTGCACTTATACATAGTATTATATATGTATAATATTCTTGCCTGGAGAATTCCAAGAACAGAAGAGCCTGGTGGGCTACTACAGTCCATGGGGTTGCAAAGATGGAAACAACTGAGTGTCTAACACTCACTTTCATAAATGTATATATACTGGGTATGACTTATTTCAGGCCAACAAGTAACTGTTTAGAAAATTATTATTCCTAGGCAATTACTGACAGCATATGAGGTTTGAGAAAAGGATAAAATGCTCTCAAAAAAAGATGTCAAGTTGACGTCTATAAAATACTTCTAAATAGGAAAAGTATGCCAAAGAGTGATTTTACTTACATACCTAATGAATGTTGCTGATTATGAAATTTTTAACTTAAAAAACATTGTTTACTGTATTCTTAAACTAAGTTACTATTACCAAATCTCCATCTGTCATATGTAACATTAACAAAAAACAATTTTATACTTCAGTCAATAGCATAACTTGATTTTATTTCTAGGTAATTATGAAACTCACACTGTCTTCCACGTCTCCAGTCTTCCAGCCTTTTAACAGCATTTTAGACATAGGTATCTGAAGTTCATTTTCTAAGATCTGTTTAATTTCTCCTGTACAAATAAGAAGAGACCAGATATTACTAACAAAATAATACAATCAATATTTATTCATATCCAAAGCTAGTACTAATATTAGGCATATGGGCCTCAAGTCAATGACATTTGTTTCATGAATGAATATGAAAAATTTCAGTAACCCAAACTTCAAATCTTGATTATACAACATGATGCCCCATTGAAGAACTAACGTTTCAACATTATAATAAAAAACTTAACAATTAATTAATTAAGCAGTTTTTAAAAAAGAAACAGATATCAGTGACGGGGTTTTGAATAGAAACAATCTATTTCAAACCAACCAACAAACCAACATGTGATGAGCATATGGTGGGAGTAGTCAGTAAAGTATAAAACTTGAGGCATTATAGTATAAGGAAAGCAAACTGTGCAGTGCAATCTGGGGTTGAAGTCTTAGCTTAAAGAAATAATATAAGTTGTCTATTCTTAGTTTTTGTATCTGTAAAATGGGGAATAATATTGTCTATCTTATCTACCTCTGAGGTTCAAGGATAAGAAGAGACATGAAAGTAGCTGAAAAAAAAAAACCAACCAATGCATATAATCTAGAAGACAATTTAAACTGCCTTAAAGAGAAAAGGAACAGAATTTAAGAAAAGAAAAAAAAGTTATGTAGGATCACATAGAGAAGGCTTTGTGAGACAGATGAGACTTAAACTCAGTTTCAATTGTAGCTGGATTAAAACCAAGCATGAAGTATATTAGGGTTGTGAAGGAGAACCAAATCAAAGGAAAGGATATGCTATTTGGTGAAGAAAAAGACCAAAAGGTAAAAGCAAAAGTGAAAATGATGCTAATCAGAAACAGTAAGGAATCACAATTTTTCCAGTATGCTACAAAGTACTTTCCAGGAATCAAGTCTACTTATTAATTAATTAACTGGCTCATTTCTGGTTCTACAGTATAATAAACAGATCATTAAATCAGAATGTACAAATGTTTCATGTATATGCTTTTATTAGATTGGTTAATCTATATTTTAGATTAACATGTAATGCAATTCCATTTATAATAAGCGATTAAACACTATAGAAAATGATCATACTATTCATTAAAAGAAAAGTAATTCCATGCTGATAAAGGAAAAGAAGGAAGGTGGAGCTTACCCAACATAAGTTATATGGAATCACAGTGGTCTAGGTAAGCAATGCTACAATCGAACCCTTCATAGCCTTCAGTTCAGTCAGTTCAGTCGCTCAGTCGTGTCTGACTCTTGGTGACCCATGAACCGCAGCACGCTAGGCGTCCCTGTCCAACACCAACTCCCGGAGTTTACTCAAACTCATGTCCATTGAGTCGGTGATGCCATCCAACCATCTCATCCTCTGTCGTCCCCTTCTCCTCCTGCCCTCAATCTTTCCCAGCATCAGGGTCTTTCCAAATAAGTCAGCTCTTCGCATCAGGTAGCCAAAATATTGGAGTTTCAGCTTCAACATCAGTCCTTCCAATGAACACCTAAGGACTGATGTTGTTTAGGATGGACTGATCTCGTTTAGGATGGACTGTTTGGATCTCCTTGCTGTCCAAGGGACTCTCAAGAGTCTTCTCCAACACCACAGTTCAAAAGCATCAATTCTTCGGCACTCAGCTTTCTTTATAGTCCAACTCTCACATCCATCCATGACTACTGGGAAAGTGTCCTTAGTGACATTTTTTTTTTTTTTTTTTGCTTTCCTAAGAAAATTCCTATCTGGGCACTTTGGATAGTGATTAAACATCATAAAAAGAATTCTGATTCAACATTATCTTTTAGAAGCACAAAATACATCAACTTTGACCTTCAAAAATATCACTGTTGAGAAAGGATTGTTCTCTTCATAGAAATAAGAGAAAGGTGAGCTATATTTCTTATGTGATTGTGCTAAGTTACTCAGTTGTGTTCAATTCTTTGCAATTCCATGAACTGTAGCCCACCAGGCTCCTCTGTCCATGGAATTCTCTAGGCAAGGATACTGGAGTAGGTTGCCATTCTCTTCTCCGGGGAGCTCCCTGACCCAGGGATTGAACCCAGGTCTCCTACATTACAGGCAGATGGCACTGCCACTATAGTACCCCTATATGTGAAAACTGTGATGATATGTACATTTCATTAAGGAACACTCCACTGACTGCCAAGCATATATCTGATATGGGTTTAATATCCAAAACATGTAAAGAAGTCACATAACTCAATAAAAAAAAAAACCCAAATAATCCAACTAAAACTGATTAGACAGCTTTCCAAAGAAGAAAAAAACAAAAAAATGGCCAACAAGTACATGAAAAGATGCTCAATATCACTAAATACTAGGGAAATACAAACAAAAAGCCATAATGAGGTATCATCTCACATCTGTTAGAATGGCTACCATCAAAAAGACAAGAGATAAGTGATGGTGAGGATATGAAGACAAGAGAACCATTGTGGGGTTGCTTCCTTTTATTCTTATTTTGCTGGGAGTTTAATTACTTAAAATTTTTTTAAAAAATAAATGAAATTTTAAATGATTTTTAGTCACTAAGTCGTGTCTTTTGCAACCCCAAGGACGTAGCCTGCCAAGCTCCTCTGTCCATGGGATTTCCTGGTCAAGATTACTAGAATGGGTTGCCATTTCCTTCTTCAGGAGATCTTCCTGACACGGATTGAACCTGTATCTCCTGTATTGGTGGTGGATTCTTTACCACTGAGTCACGAGAGAAGCCAAATATTGTTAAATATTGTCAAATGCTTTTCCCTCCATCTATTAAAATGATCAATAGATTTTCTCTCATTCATTGTACTAATATGGCAAATTAATAATGGATTTATATAAACTGTTAAACAAGCCTTGTATTCCTGAGTAAAGCCCACTTTACCATGAGGTATCATTATACATATCTATATATTTTTTTACATTTAATGAGTTCAATTTATAAATATTTATGAAGGATTTCTGCCTCTAGACTTTAAGAAATATCAGTCTATAATAGTTTCCTTTTCCTATGTCTTTGGTTTTAGTATCAGGGTTAATGCTGATTTACATAAAATAAATTAGGTAATAGTTCATCTTTCTCTATTTGTGAATGATTTCTAACACTTCTTCCTTAAATATCAGACAGACTCTACCAGTGAATCCATCTGGGCTTGGGGTTTGTTTGTTTGTTTGGAGGAGGAGGAAGCGGGGAAGGGAGCAGGGAAGGCTTTGATTGTTATAGCTTTATATACTAGATGTAGAGCAATTAAGATTTTAAATTTTTTCTCTGTCAGTTGTGGTAACTTACACATTTAAAATAATTTTTCTAGCTTTTAAAGTGTTTTATGTAACTTTTAAATTTTCTAGCATGAATCTATTCTTAATGTTGCCTTATAACCAATTTAATGTTTGTAGGTACCTTTCATTCTCAATATGATTAACTTGTGTTTTCTCTCTCTTGTTCTTATTCACATTAACAAGAGAATTACCACCTTTATTGATCTTCTCAAAAAAAAAAAAAAAAGCTTTAGGTTGTGTTCATTTTGTTCATTTTCTCTATAATGTTTATCCATTTTCTGCTTTATTGATTTCTATGCCTGTGTCTATGTATGTATACGTTTTTCCTTCCATACTTACTTAGGGTTTGACTTGCTCTTTTCAAAAAAATTCAAGTGTTATTATGATTGGTAAAAAACAAAATACACATATTCACAAGTTTGGTATGTTTTAACAAATATATAAAGCAGTGAAACCATCATCATAATCAAGATTATTAATTTATTCAGCAACCCCAAAAAGTTTTCTTATACACCTTGTTAACTCTTCCACACTACCCCTTTCCATATCCTCAGGGAACCAGTGATTTGATTTTGGTGACTATGAATTGGTTCAAATTATCTAGAATTTTAGATAAAAAGAATTTCAGAATATACTTTTAAAATATGGCTTTCATTCAAAATACATTGTCTGAGATTCTTCCACATTGTTACATGTAATGACAATCTGTTTCTTTTATTACTAAATAGTATTCCATTGTATGAATATTAACAATTTGTTTATCCATTCACTGGTTTATGGACATTTGTTGTTTTCCACAGTTTGAGAGTACAAATAAATATTTGAGGTTACAAATAACATATATGTCTGTGATGGGACATATGATTTCATCTCTCTTGGGTAAATACCTAAGAGAATAGTCAGTGTATTTTTAACTCTGTAGCAAACAGTCAAACACTTTTCCAAACTGGATTTTACTGTGATGTCTTCAAATTCACTAATCTTTTCTTCTTCAGTGTCTAATCTTCTGTTAATCCTACTTTATATGTTTTTCATATCAGACATCATATCATGGTCTTAACCTCTAGACATTCGATTTGGGCTATTTTTACATTTTCAGTCATTTATGATTTGAAATCTTTTCTTTCTCTTTCTTAACTTAAGTAACAGTTATAATAATTGTTTTAATGTCCTTATTTGCTAATTTCAACATCTATGTCAATTCCAGGTTGTTTTTGGTTAACTGATTTTCTTTTATGGGCCAGGCTTTCCTCTTTCTTGTATGCCTGGTAATCTTTATTGGATGCCAGACACTGAATTTTACCTTGATGTGTGCTAAATATTTTCTTTTTCCTCTAAATATACTTGAGCTTTATTTTGGGAGGCAGTTACTTGAAAATAGTTCTGTGCTTTTGGGTCTTTGCTTTTAAGATGTTGTACCACATGAGTGGTATTTAGGACTAATCTTGACACTACTAAGACAAGAGCCTTCTCAGTACAGTTAACTCTTAAACAACACAGGTTTGAACTATGAGGGTTCACTTATACATGGATTATTTTTCAACAGTAAACACTACAGTATTATATAATTTGCAGTTGGTTGAATCAGTGGATGAAGTACTGCAGATAGAGAGGAAAAGGGTATACAGAGGGTTGACTATAAGTTATATGTGGGTTTTAAGTAGTGCAAAGGGTTGGTACCCCTAACCCCTGAGTTGTTCAAGAATCAACTGTACTCTACCCAAAGCCTCGTGAATTATGAGGTTTTCTAGTCCAGTTGGTAAAGGTATATTTGGTTCTCGAAAGCAGAAGGGTGGGGTAGAGTGGGGACACTTTCCTTGTTTCTCAAGTGGAAGCTTTGATCATAGCTTTCAGAACTTCCTTCTTATATAAATAAGCATGTGAACCATAAATTTCCCTTCCATACCACTCTGTCAGCATAAAACAAATGTTGATATGCGATGTTTCCATCATAACTAAAAATATTTTCTAATTTCCTTTGTGATTTCTTTGTTGATCCTTAGTCTACTTAGAGATATGCTAATTACCTCCAGTATTCTTGCCTGGAGAATCCCATGGACAGAGAGGCCTTGCAGGCAAAAGCCCATAGGGTCCCAGACAGTTGGAGACATGATTGAAGTGACTTACAATGCACACTTGTATGTTAATTACCAAATATATCAGAATTTTCAAGTTTCCTTAGATTTCTATTTTAATTCCACTGAGTCAGAGAACATACCTCACATGACTTTTTAAGTCACTTTGGGTCACTTTCTGTGACTTGTTTCATGGCAGAGCATTTTTTTTAGCCTTAATGAATGTAGCAAATGCAGGTGAAAAGAATATAAATTTTCCTATGGTTATGAGAGGGCTTCCCAAGTGGCTCAGTGATAAAAGAATCCACCTGCAGTGCAGGAGACCTAGGTTTGATCCCTGAGTCAGCAAGACTCCCTGGAGAAGGAAATGGCAACTCACTCCAGTATGCTTGCCTGAAACACTCCAGGCACAGAGAAAGCCTGGTGGGCTATAGTCCATGTGGTGGCAAAGAGTTGGACATGAATGAGTGACTGAGCATGTATGCATGGTTTTAAGAAGCATTTTATCTATTTCAAGTGAGTCAAATTGGTTGATATGCTATTCATATTTTCTATCTGTTGTTTTGAACATTACTATAAGAAAGGAGTGTTTTTATGCCTAATTACAACTCTAGTTTTTTTCCTTTTATCATTGCAGTTCTAGTGACTAGTTTTTGGTACACAGACTTTCAAAGTTGTTATTATATATACACACATTTAGGATACTTATGTCTTTAAGATTAACTGACATTTTCATCATTATAAAGTGTCCCCATTTAGCCTTCATAACAGTACTTGAACAGAATTTTAGTTCATTGAGTATTAACATAATATGTGATTAATAGAATACATATATTGGTTACTATTTTCTTATTTATATTATTTATATTTCAATCTTATATGTTATATTTAAAGTGGGTTTCTTATACATATATAATTGGTTTTCCTAATGAATGACCCAATCAAAAAATGGGCCAAAGAACTAAACAGACATTTCTCCAAAGAAGACATAAAGATGGCTAACAAACACATGAAAAGATGCTCAACATCACTCATTATCAGAGAAATGCAAATCAAAACCACAATGAGGTACCATTACACGCCAGTCAGGATGGCTGCTATCCAAAAGTCTACAAGCAATAAATGCTGGAGAGGGTGTGGAGAAAAGGGAACCCTCTTACACTGTTGGTGGGAATGCAAACTAGTACAGCCGCTATGGAGAACAGTGTGGAGATTTCTTAAAAAACTGGAAATAGAACTGCCATATGACCCAGCAATCCCACTTCTGGGCATACACACTGAGAAAACCAGATCTGAAAGAGACACGTGCACCCCAATGTTCATCGCAGCACTGTTTATAATAGCCAGGACATGGAAGCAACCTAGATGCCCACCAGCAGACGAATGGATAAGGAAGCTGTGGTACATATACACCATGGAATATTACTCAGCCATTAAAAAGAATTCATTTGAATCAGTTCTAATGAATGATGAAACTGGAGCCCATTATACAGAGTGAAGTAAGCCAGAAAGATAAACACCAATACGTATACTAACTAACACATATATAGAATTTAAAAGATGGTAACGATAACCGTAATTGCAAAACAGAAAAAGAGACACAGATGTACAGAACAGACTTTTAGACTCTGTGGGAGAAGGCGAGGGTGGGGTGTTCAGAGAGAACAGCATTGAAACAAGTATACCGTCAAGGGTGAAACAGATCAATAGCCCAGGTTGGATGCATGAGACAAGTGCTCAGGGCTGGTGCACTGGGAAGACCCAGAGGGATGGGATGGAGAGGGAGGCGGGAGCGGGGATCGGGATGGGGAACACATGTAAATCCATGGCTGATTCATGTCAATGTATGGCAAAAACCACTACAATATTATAAAGTAATTAGCCTCCAACTAATAAAAATAAATGGAAAAAAAAATAATTGGTTTTCCTTTGTTATACAGTCTCACAATCTTTACCTTCTCATAAGGATGTGAAGGAAGTTTAATTATATGCTTATTATTTTTTTCTATTTGTCTTGGTTTTTATTTCTTTTATCATCTTTCTCTACTTTCATTTGCAAATATTGAATATTTTAGGTATTTTCAACTCTTGATTTAATTACTTTTATGTGCGTTTCATTGTTTTAGGGATTGGTCTAGGGTTTACAATATGCGTATTTAATTTCACACAGTCCATCTTCAAATAACACAGGACTTATCTTACAAAAAGATACTTCCATTCCCCTCTCCTGTTCATTGTGTTCCTTCCATACCTTTACATCTATAAAGTCAATTATCTTTTAAAGAAATTTAAACAAAAGAAAAAATATACCCATATTTTTACCATTTCTCTTTGTTTCATTGTGTTAATCTAGTTTCCTATCTTGTATCATTTTCTTCAGCTCGAGGAACTTACTTTGATAGTTTAATAGCTCTTGTAGCTTTTCTATGAAAAATAAAGTCTTAATTTAGTTTTCATTTCTGAAAGATACTTTTGTTGAATATAGCATTCCAGGTTGACATTTTATTTCTTTGGCACTTAGAAACATCATTACATTGTCTCCTGGCTTGCACTGCTTCTATTAACGAAGAGTGTAGTCATTATTTTGAAGGCTTCCCAGTGTCTCAGTGGTAAAGAATCTGCCTGCCAATGCAGGAGATGCAAAGATGGGGATTTGATCCCTGGGTCAGGAAGATCCCCTGGAGTAGGAAATGGCAACCCAATCCAGTATTCTTGCCTGGAAAATTCCATGGACAGAGGAGCCTAGCAGGCTCAATGAATGTCTTTATTTAATGGTTTGCCTCTAAGGAGTGTAGAAGTTTATTTTGATGGGTCCTTAAATTTCATGCATATCAGGTTGATCCATTTGAGACTTCTTTACAACAGTATTTTGGTGGGTCTAAAGCAGTGATTCTCCAAAGTATAATTCATAATTTTGGGGAACTCCTTGAAACTGTATAAAATTAATGATCACTATGTTGAAAAGCATTATCTCAATTCTATCATTAAGTGACTATTAGTTACTGACCCAATTTATAGGCCCTCTCTGAGACTTGAATTCCACATTAAAAAAAAAAAAAAAAGCTAAGAATGTATTTCATATTAATGTCACCTGTTGCTATTTTGTAATGAAAAAAAAAAAAAAAAACACCACCACAACCTGGCACCAAAAAGTAAAAACTGCCCCTAAAGAAAACTGAGACTTACCCAGTAAACACAAGAGAATCAAACCTGTCACCTAGAAAATGAGAAATAATATGTGACTTTCTCTCAAGCACAAATCTCAAAAGTGAATTTCTGCCTCCTTTGTTCAAATTACACTTTTTTTGGTAATGTCAGAAATCTTCCAGTGCGTCCATTCATTTCCTTATTTTAAAGACTATAAGCCATCAACACCTACAAACATTTGTTTCAACTATGAAACTGCTCTTTTGGAAAAAATCTGACTAAGATTCTGTAGCAGAAGCAGCATATTACATACTAGATATTAGATATTCAGGGCTAGAAAGGACCCAGCTGACAGGCTGTTTAAAATCATCCTGGGATACGACCTACCCACAAACAACTCGTAAGTTAATGGCAAAACCTACAACGCAATGTTCCATTGCTTTTCCCTCTATTCATTTTCACCTCAGATATTCAAAGATGCAGTCCTTGTATATCTTGCTGCTCAAACATACAAATTTAAACAAAAAGATTACTACTGTAACACCTATAGTCATCAAAAGAATCATAAATATGTGACAACTTACAGAGTCTGAGACAAGAGGGTTCCAGAAAATGCTACTCAGTTTTAGGTTATTTACAGTATATCACTGGGTCCCACAGGATTTGAGATTACACCCAACAATGCACACAAAATACTCTATCAGATTGTTCTAAAGGCCAATGTTTAACTGTGTCTGTAAGATTAAAAGGGCTTTTTTCCTAAACATTTTTTGTTTGTTTGTTTAGTTGCTAAGTCGTGTCTGACTATTTGTGACCCCATAGACTGTAGCACACGAGGCATCCCTGCACTTCACTATCTCCCAGAGATTGCTCAAACTCATGTCCACTGAGTTTACATACCTGTAAAATAAAGCAGCTAGGTTAAATACCCTAAGGGCTCGTCCAATCCTAAAACCTCATGTTCACATTACAGCCAATATGCGTATGGCACTATGTTAAGCACTTTGGGAAATACAAAATCTGAAAGATATGTCAAGATGAGAAGGGCTTCCTAACCACAAACAGAAAGAAAAGCTATAAAGGAAAAGTCCATTAGTGTAAAAATTTTAAAAATTCTATGTCTCCAAAAGCACAATAAAATGAAAATGTAAATGAGGAAAATATTTGCAAAACAGGTAATGAATAGGTAATGAATGAAGAGATAATCTGATTAATATATAAGAAGTTCTTATAAATTTAAAAAAAATTTAAGGAAGTCACAGTAGAAACATATAAGCTTACATAGAAAAAAGCCAATAAACCAAGTGTATTAATTAATTAAAAAAAATTTTAAATTGAACTGAAAACATAACATTTATTTCCAAACTAACAAGACTTTTCTTTTTTTCTTTTCTTTTTTACTGCAATAAAATATTCATACCAAATGTACCATTTTAAAGTATACAGTTCAGTGACATTAAATACATTCACATTATGCAACTACAACCACTATCCATCTACAGAGTGTTTCATCAATCCACAATGCAACTCTTTATCCATTAAATAACTCCCCATTCCCACCCCCTCCCATCCCATAATAACCTCTATTCTACTTGCTGAAATTTAACCATTATAAGTACCTCTTACAAGTGGAATAACATGTATTTGTCCTTTTCTGCATCTGGCTTATGAAACATTTAGCCTAATGTCTTCAAGATTCAGCCATGTTGTAGTAAATAGCAGAATTCCGTTTCTCTGTAAAGCTGAACAATATTCTACTCTATCTACATACCACATTTTGCTTATCCATTCATCAGTTGACAGTCAGTTGGGTTGCTTCCACTTTTTGTTCTGCTTTTCTGTAAAAGCTCCTATTTTCCATTATTTTGGATATATACTCAGAAGTGGAACTGATAGATTATGTGGTAATTCTATGTTTAATTTTTTAGAGAACTGACATACTATTTCCCCAGCAGTTGTACCATTTTGCATTCCTACAAACAATGCACAACGCTTCCAATTTCTTCATACCCCCCAAAAAAGCAGATTTTAAAGCATCGAATTGCCAACATTTGTTACTTTTTGTTTGGTTGGAGTTATTTTTTATATATAAGTCATTTTAATGGGCATGAAGTGGTACCTCAGTGTGGTTTTGATTTCCACTTCCTTAATGATTCATGATACTCGGCATCTTCTCATATGCCTACTGCTCATCTGTATCTTATTTAGGGAAATACCTAGTCAAGTCCCTTTGCTTATTTTAAAAAATTTTTATTGTGATATAATTGACATAGAACATTGTATAAGTGTAATGTATACCTGTGCTGATTTGATATATTTATATACTGAAATACAATTACAACTATAGGATTAGCTCTATCACATCACATGGTTTTTTGTAGTAGGAACTATTTTAATTGGGTTTTTTTGTTGTTGTTAAGTCATAGGGGTTCTTTGTATTCTGGATACTAATCCCTGATCAGATATATGAGTCACAAATATTTCTGCCATACCGAGTAGCCTTTTCATTCTATGGACATTGTTCTTTCATGCATAACTTTTTAATTTTGATAAGGTCTGATTCACTTGCTTTTTCTTTTGTTCCTGTGCTTTGGTGTCATAAATAATAAATCGTTCCCAAACCCACTGTCATGAAGCTTTTTCCCAATGTTTTCTAAGGGTTTTATAGTCTCAGTTCTAATGCTGAAGTTTTAGCGAGAGTTCTGGTTTTTTTAATATCACAAACTACTGGCAAGACTACAAATTAGTATATTATTGATGGCAATTTAAAATAAGATTTCTCTAAAGAGTAATTTGGTAAAATATATCTAAAACTTTTAAAGTGTGTATCACCTCTCATGCAGAAGTACACCCCAAGGCATCTTAACAAAGAAAAATAATCACTGAGGTTCAACAAAGTTCACTACAGCATACTACAGTGAAAGATCAGGAATGAGGGGAGCTCAAAATAACCAGCAAAAATAAAATGGTATAATAAATCATAGTACAGGTTTTAAAAATTATATGATTCAATGGTATTTTAAAATACAGAAAATGACCATGATGCAATATTGCAAGTTTTTTTTTTAAAAAAAGCAGATTTTAAAGCATCAAACATAGTCTATCTCAATTTTGTAAAACATTTATTTATACAAAAGACATAGAATGAAACTGGGAATAAACGCAGCAAAATGTTAACTGTAGTTAGAAGTAGAATTAGTGGCAATTTTTACTTTTTTCACACTTTTATTCAATTCATAAACATTCTACAATCAACATTAGAGCAGGAATATGGTTGGAAATGAATTATTTCAAAACAGAGCAAGGCAGTTTCTATCCCAGGATTCAAGAAAGAAAGGGGAGACAAAGAAATTATTATCTATTGAAAGTCTCTTTTTTAAGTGCCAAATTTCAACCACGTACATTGAATATGGAACTTGTTTCTTTTTCAAACAAGAAAATCTAGCAGTAGAGCAAAGAATTAAAAAGGAAACAGAAGAGAGGAAACCTATTAACCAAGGGTATTAAAACAGCAAGATAAGAAACAGTAAAAGAAGGCTTAAACTGCTTATGTTGAAAATGGAAAAGGTGATGCACAAGACAGTAAGCTGAAAAAAAGACTCTTTAAGCAGTGTTTCTTAAGATGTATTTCTTCAATTTTATGAGAATAATCTACTATTTGTTTCTAAAAATGCAGATTTGCGGGCTCTACCTTGTTACAGAATTAGAATCTAAATCTATGGAATGTAACCCAGGACTTAAACATTTAATCAACCCCCATCCCCTTTCCAAGGTGATTTTTATGCATATAAAATTAGTAACATTCTTATGGAATTTAATAACTAGTAGAACCTGAGGATGACAGGGATGAAAGAACAGAAGAAATGGTTGAGCTATCAAGCATGCTGGTACCAGTTCCATGTTGCTGTAGACTCTTCATAATCCACAGCCTTGTCACAAAACTGCTGCTTTATATTTACTCTACCCTGACAATCAGTTTTGCCTAAAGTCAGTTGCTTTCCATCATACTACCCAATCACTTAATTTGTTCTTTAGGGAGTACATTTTATTAACCTCTGAAATTGTTTACCTTAAAACTTCATAAGCATTTTAATGTCAAGCCTATCTTTAAGGGACTAGAAGAGCACTTGAAGGCATACAATGAAAGCAGAACCAGGTATTTATAAGGTAAGGAAAGCAGTAGGGCTAGAAAGGTAGGATAAGACCAGATAATAAAGGGTATATGTTTCCATACAAACTATGAAATTATTTGTTCTAGTTCTGTGAAAAATACCATCGGTAGTTTGATAGGGTTTGCACTGAATTCATACATTGCTTTGGGTAGTACACTCATTTTCACTATTTTGATTCTTCCACGAACATGGTATATTTCTCCATTTATTTGTGTCATCTTTGACTTCTTTCGACAGTGTAGAGACTCCTTAAAAAACTGGAAATAGAACTGCCATATGACCCAGCAATCCCAGTGCTGAGCATACACACTGAGGAAACCAAAACTGAATGAGACACATGTACCCCAATATTCACTGACGCACTGTTTACAATAGCTATGACATGGAAGTGACCTAGATGTCCAGCAGCAGACAAATGAATAAGGAAGTTATGGTACACATACACAATGGAATATTACTCAGCTATTGAAAAAAGAAGAACACATTTGAGTCAGTTCTAATGAGGTGGATGAAACTGGAGCCTATTATACAGAGTGAAGTAAGTCAGAATGATAAACACCAATACAGTATGTTAACACATATATATGGAATTTAGAAAGATGGTAATGACGATCCCATATGCAAGGCAGCAAAAGAGACACAGATGTAAAGAAGAGACTATTGGACTATGTGGGAGAAGGCGAGGGTGGGATAATATGACAGAATAACATTGAAGCATGTATATTACCATATGTAAAACAGATGACCAGTGCAAGTTTGATGCAGGAAGCATGGCACTCAAAGCCAGTGCTCTGGGACAATCCAAAGGGATGGGGTGGAGAGGGAGGTAGGAGAGGGGTTCAGGGTCTCAAGGGTGGGGTGGGGGCAGAGCGCACGTGTGTGCCTGTGGCTGATTCATGTTGATGTGTGGCAGGGGCCCCCACAGTGTTGTGAAGTGACTGTCCTCCAATTAAAATAAATAAATTTAAAAAAAAAAAAAAAGGTATACATATGCTAAGCTAATACACTAGAACTTAACTGCAGTTAATCTCTTAACTCCAGACCTGATTTTTTTTCACTAGTTTTACCTTTATTATATTTTTATATATATTTATATTCATATATATATAATATATTTATATATTTATATATAATTATATGAAATTATGAAGATTTCCTTCTGTATCTGGATCCTTTTACTTAGCACAATATTTGAGATTCAACCATGCTGTAACCAGCATCAGCAGTTTATTCCTTTTTATTGCTAAATAGTATTCCATTGCATTGTTGTACCACAAGCTAAGTAGAGATGGACAACTGAAGTATTTCCTGTTTGGGGTCATTATGACTAAACCTTCACTGAACATTCATGCAGAAGTCTTTGTAGGGAAATGTTTTCATTTATCTTGAGTAAATATCTAGAAATATAACCACTAGGTCATATGGGTAAGTATGTTCTAATTAATAAGATTCTATCATATCATATCAAACTCCAAAATGTTTTTCAAAATTGTATCATTCTGCATTCCTGCAGTAACATATGAAAATTCTAGCTGCTCTGCCTCCCTGTCACCCTTTGGCATTGAGTCTTTCTAATTTTAACCATTCTAATAATTGTCTGGTTGTTTCTCATTATGATTGTAGTTTTCATTTTCCTAATAACTAATAGTACTGAATTTTTTTCATGAGATTATGTTCTACCTCTCCAACAAAAAAAATTGTTTTTAAGATTATTTTTTACCTATGTATTCTTTGATAAAGTGTTTGACAGTCTCTTTTGCCCATGTTTCATGGGCTGTTTATCTTCTTCAGATTGAATTTTTGTGAGGGCGTTCCTTGTGGCTCAGCTTGTAAAGAATCTGCCTGCAATGTGGGAGACCTCGGTTCAATCCCTGGATTGGGTAGATCCCCTGGAGAAGGAAAAGGATACCCACTCTGGTATTCTGGCCTGGAGAATTCCATGGACTATACAGTCCATAGGGTCCCAAAGAGCCGGACTTTGGGCTGAGCAACTTTCACTTTAGATATCCTGGATATAAAACCTTTATAAGGCATGTGTTTTGCAAATATTTTCTCCCAATATTCTTCAGCTTGCCTTTTCATTACTTCAAAGAATATCTTTCAAAGATCAGAGTGTGTAATTTTGATAAAGTTTAATATTTCAAATTTTCCTTTAGATTTGTGTTTTTTCTGTCCTAGGGAACAAAGGGAACTTGGCCTAGCCCAAAGTCACAATGATCTTTCAGAAATTTTTCAGTTTTAGCTCTTACATTTCAGTTGAGTTCAGTCACTCAGTCATGTCTGACTCTTTGCGACCCCATCTGTTGATAAGGTACATGATTTCCTAAAGCAAATCAACCCTAAATATACACAGTAAGGACTGATGCTGAAGCTGAAGCTCCAGTATTTTGGCCACCTGATGTGAAGAGTTGAAAAGACTCCGATGCTGGGAAAGATTGAGAGCAGGAAGGCAGGGGGCGGGGGGCAACAAAGGATGAGATGGTTGGACAGCATCACCAACTCAATGCACACAAGTTTGAGCAAACTCTGGGAGACAGTGAAGCACAGCAAAGCCTTGTGTGCTGCAGTCTATGGGGTCTCAAAGAGTCAGACACAACTCAATGACTGAACAACAACAAGGTACATTAAATTTTTTTCAGTCACAGGAGTGACATGATTCTAATTCTATTCGTGATAGGTAACTTTTCATAGGTTGCAATTTATTTTTAATGAATTGGTTATGTCTATATCCCTTACTAAATTCTATGAAGATAAATGTTATGCCTGTTTTCTTCTCCATCTTATATCTAGGATCAAATACAATACCTAGATCACAGTAGAAAACACATATTGAGTGAATAAACAACATGTAAGCAAATGCAAGAACAGCAATTCCTATTAAGAAACAGCTAGAACGGAGAAAGACTAAAAGTGGAGAAAATAATGAGACTATCTCAATGAGGGTTGATATTTCCACAATATCAAAGAGTAGTTAAGGGGTAAAGGATCTAATCTGATTAGGAAAACAAAAATTTCAAAATTTCTACATGCCCAAGATATCTAGAGAAATTTAGGCTGATATCAGCAGTCTATATCAATCAGGGTGTGAGTTATTGTCATCACCAAACTAGGAAATGAAGGCCAGAAATCTGTTCTATTTCTCTTTGGTTACCACATATACTTGAATTAACCTAAAATTTTAAGTTTCCTTGATCCTCTCCAAACTAGAATCTATTTTCCAAGCATATAAAGGAATTTCCAAACCAAATCTATTTGTGTATCAGCTTGAAAAGTAAAAGTGAGAGTTGCTCACTCGTGTCTGACTCTTTGTGACCCCATGGACTATACAGTCCCTCGAATTCTCCAGACCAGAATACTGGAGTGGGTAGCCTTTCCCTTCTCCAAGGGATCTTTCCAACCCAGGGATCAAAACAGGTCTCCTGCATTGCAGGCAGATTCTTTACCAGCTGAACCACAAGGGAAGCCCAAGAATACTGGAGTGGGTAGCCTATCCCTTCTCCAGCTGATCTTCCCAACCCAGGAATCAAACCAGGGTCTCCTGCATTGCAGATGGATTCTTAACCAACTGAGCTATCATCAGTTTAATATCCTTTAATAGCATAATTGCCTACAATGGGAGAGAATGTCAGAAGAAGTATGCAAAACAAAGGATAAGTTCAAAAGTACAACAATCCTAAAATACCAAGATATACTAAGATGTTTGTTTTTATTGAAGTATAGTTGATTTACAATGTTGTGTTAGTTTCTGGTGTACAGCAAAGTGACTCAGTTTATACAAATATTCCTTTTCATACTCTTCTCCATTATGGTTTATTATGGGATATTGAATATAGCTCTCTGTGCTATATAGTAGGATGTTACTGTTTATCTATTTTATATATAGTTATTCGTATCCTCTAATCCCAAACTCTTCAATTATCTCTCCCCCACCTCCTTTCCCCTCTGGTAACCATATGTTTGTTTTCTATGTCTGCAAGTATGTTTCTGCTTTGTAAATAAGTTCATTTGTGTCATATTTTAGATTTCAAATATAAGCAAACTATCACTTGATAACTGTCTCTGTCTGACTTACTTCACTTAGTATGGTCATCTCTAGGTCCATCCATATTGATGACAATGGCAACGTTTCATTCTTTTTATGACCGAGTAGTATTTCATTGGATAAACCACATCCTCCTTATCCATCCAAGATACATTACATTTACAAGAGATTGTTGGGCTGATAGAAGAGGTAATAATTTAAAATGCCTTACATTAAGGGCATATTCCTATTGCTTTTTCTTCTCCAGACTTTAGCCCACTAAGATGGTAAACAAGTTGGCCTTTGGAAAGGCAAGAGAATGGTCTGAGCAAATCAGAAATTAAAGCTGCATATGTATTGGAGCTATAGAAAAGGAAATTCTCATATATAAAAAAAAAAAAAAAAACAACCCACAAACCAGAAGAAAAGGAAAATGGACAGGAGAAGGTACCATTAAAGTTTAAGTATCATATCAGTGCTCATCCCATTATCTGATAAATGCACTCAACAAATATTTAACTAACACCTACTATTGCCAAGCACCAAGGCACAATAAAGATAAGAAATTATGTCCATCTTCAAGGAACTCACAATGTAACAGAAAGATAACTTGTTAAGAAACCATAAAACAATTGCTATATATAAATATATAAAGGACAGAAAGAGAGCACAGGGCAAGAACCAATCACCATCTCACTGTGAAACTCTGAAACACCTGAAAAAGAGGTTCCAAAAGATACATCCTAAAATGAACCATGGATCTAAAGCATGAAACTATCTGGAAGTGATGCCTGTCAAAGAATGTGCTATTTCCAGTTTTATTGAAATATGATCGTTATGTAACATTATACTGGTTCCAAAGTACCCAACATAATGATTTAGTATGCTGCTGCTGCTGCTAAGTCACTTCAGTCATGTCCGACTCTGTGCGACGGCACAGACGTGCAGCCCACCAGGCTCCCCTGTCCCTGGGATTCTCCAGGCAAGAACACTGGAGTGGGTTGCCATTTCCTTCTCCAATGCATGAAAGTGAAAAGTGAAAGTGAAGTCACTCAGTTGTGTCCAACTCTTAGTGACCCCATGGACTGCAGCCTACCAGGCTCCTCCGTCCATGGGATTTTCCAGGCAAGAGTACTGGAGTGGGTTACCATTTCCTTCTCCAATGATTTGGTATATGTACTGCAAAATGATTACCACCATATGTTTAGTTGGCAATCACCTTCTTAAAATTTTTTCCATTCCATGAGAACTTTAAGATCTACTCTCTTAGCAAATTTAAAATACAGTGTCGCTAACTACAGTCACAAAGCTATCCATTATATCCCCATAAAGCACACATTTTAATTTCAACACAATTCTATTCAATGGCTGAATGAACTGAAGATGTTTAGCCTGAAGAAATGGGGGAAAATAGAACTGTCTTTTAATATCTGGAGAACTGTCAGGAGAGAAAATGTATCACTTTGTGTATTCTTTCTCTGAAAACAGAATGAGATCAAAGTAGAATGAGGTCAAAGTGGTCACTTAAAATAAGAAAAAATTAATACATTTAGCTGACATCTCTGTTTTGCATGTGGTTGATGAAGTGTTTTTATTTATAAAATTTTAGTCAGAACTGCTGAACAATGGAATTACTTCCTTAAAGTTAATGAGCATCCGATTGCTAAAAGAATTTAGGTACACGCTAGATAAACCTGAAACAAAAATGTGGAAAAGACCACTTATTTAGTGATCAGCTAAACTAGCTTTTACAGATCCTTCCAAAACCATTAATCTCCATGAACCAATAAGTCACTTACTCACTTATGTCAGTTCTCACATCTATAATGTGGGGATCCAGGTTCTGGCTATCTGAAAGTTACTATGAAAATAAGTAAGTCAATGAGTATAAAAGGGCAGGGGCAGAAACGAGGCAGGATCAGGAGAGGGAACTACAGAATGAATCTGTCACTGGTAAAAAGGAGAGGTTCTATACTGGGAGAAAACTTCTCAGCTAACTGAAGACCACAGCCCCACCTTTACGCTCACGATTGTATATTCCGCCAGACACGCCATTGTTATTCCTGCTTCTGTGCTCTTCCTTGCCTAGAATAAACTCCTATGTCCACATGACATATTTTAACTCATAGCCTGGTTATTTCATTTCCTGAAATATTTCATAGCCTGGTTCCTCTGTAATCTTTCTTAGTCACCCTCATAACTCTATTTATTCCCTTTCCATATTTCCAAGTCACCAAATAAAACTGAACTGCTTCTTTTTCAACGGTCTCACAGTACTCTGTATATATTTTCATAACTGACACTGTTTTATTGGAAAGATCATGAATTCTAGATGTGTTTAAGACTAAATCTGTGGTTCAGGAATTCTCTGAGCCTGTTTATTCCTCTTCAAAACAGTTATAATAACATCTGCCTTACAGTATTGTTGTAAGGGCTGTACAGCAACTGAGTATAGTCAACATAGTAGCTGGTGTACAGTAGGTAATGTATGTTTGTGTGTGTGCACGTGTGTAAATGAATGAATGAATAGATAAATGTCCTTTTTCCTATGTCTTCTTCCTCTCTCTATTCAAATAGATGATGGAGTTTTCTGGGGTAAGGAATTCCTTATTTATACATAGCCTAAGACCTTAGCATAATATTAAGCATAAAGTAATAAGCAAACATCTATAATAAAATGACCCATTCTAATTGCACAAAAGTTTTTTGAAATTTACTTCCTAATTTTCAGCAGTAATTGCTAAACATGAGACCCTGGGAAAGTACAACGTTATTTACTACTGCTATTACCTCATTTTATTGCACTTTGCAAGTTACTTCCTTTCTTACAAATTGAAGGTCTGTGGCAACCAGGAAATCTACTGGTGCCATTTTTCCATCAACATTTGCTTATTTCATTCCTATGTCATATTTTGATAAGACTCACGAAACTTCAGACTTTTTCATTACTCTTTTATCCATTATGGTGATCTGTGATTAAATAATCTCTGATGTTACTAGAGAAATTGTTTGGGGGTACTAGGAACAACGCCCATATAAGACTAGGAACTTGATAAATACTGTGTGTACTCTGACTGCTCCACCATCAGGCCATTCCCCTTTCTCTCCCTTTCCTTGGGTCTCCCTCATCCCTGAGTCACAATACTATGGAAATTAGAATAATTATTAACCTTACAATGGCCTCCAAATGTTCAAGTGAAAGAAAAGTGTCATATATCTCTCACTTTAGAATCAAAAGCTGGAAATGATTAAACACAGTGAGGAAAGCATGTAGAAAGTCAAGACAGGTCAAAAGCTAGGTAGGCCTTTTTCACCAAGCATTATCAAAGTTGTGAAAAGGAAAAGTTATGCAAGAAAATTAAAAGCGCTATTTCAATGAATACACAAATGAAAGAAAGTGAAACAGCCATATCTGTGACACAGAGGAAGACTCAGAGGTCTGCACAGATCAAACTAACCACAACAATCCCTTAAGCCAAAGCCTAATTCAGAGAAAGGTCCGAACTCTCTTCAGTTCTAAGAAGGCTGAGAGAGGTGACGAAAGTACAAAAGAAAAGTAGGAGGCTAGCAGAACTTGCTTCAAGAAGTTTAAGGAAAGAAGCCATCTCCATAACAAGAAAATGCAAGGTAAAGCTGCAAGTGTTGAGGTAGAAGCTAAGGCAAGTCAGTCAGAACATTAGTTAAGATAATTAATGAAGAAGGATACACTAAACAATAGATTCTCATATAGACAAAACAGCCTTATATTGGAACAAGATGCCATCCAGTGCTTTCACAGCTAGAGAGAAGTCAATATTGTTGTTGTTCAGTCACTGAGTCATGTCCAACTCTTTGGGACCCCAGGGATTCCAGCACGCAGGCTCCCCAGTGCTTCACTATCTCCTGAAGTTTGCTCAAATTCATGTCCACTGAATCAGCAATGCCATCCAACCATCTCAATCTCTGTCATCCCCCACTCCTCCTGCCTTCAATCTTTCTCAGCATCAGGAGCTTTTCCTATGAGTCAGCTGTTCGCATCAGGTGTCAAAAGTATTGGAGCATCAGGTTCAGCATCAGTCCTTCCAATGGATATTCAGGGTTGATTTTCTTTAGGATTAACAGGTTTGATCTCCTCATAGTCCAAGGGACTCTCAAGAGTATTCTCAGTCAGTTCAGTAACTCAGTCTTGTCAGACTTTTTGCGACACCATGGACTACAACACGCCAGGCTTACTGTCCACACCAACTCCAGGAGCTTGCTCAAACTCATGTCCATCAAGTCGGTGATGCCATCCAACCATGTCAAGCTCTGTCGTCCCCTTCTCCACCTGCCTTCAATCTTTCCCAGCATCCCGGCTATTTCCAATGATTCAGTTATTTTCATCAGGTGGCCAAAGTATTGGAGTTTCAGCTTCAACATCAGTCCTTCCAATGAATATTCAGGACTGATTTCCTTTAGGATGGAATGGCTGGATTTCCTTGCAGTCCAAGGGACTCCCAAGTGTCTTCTCCAACACCACACTTCCAAAGCATCAATTCTTCAGCACTCAGCTTTCTTTATAGTCCAACTCTCACATCCATACATAACTAATAGAAAAACCACAGCTTTACCTAGACTCACCTTTGTCAGCAAAGTGATGTCTCTGCTTTTCAATATGCTGTCTAGGTTTCTCTCTGCTTTTCTTCCAAGGAGCAAGTGTCTTTTAATTTCATGGCTGCAGTGACCATCTGCAGTGATTTTGAAGCCAAAGAAAATACACTCTGTCACTGTTTCCATTGTTTCCCCATCTACTTGCCATAAAGTGATGGGAACAAACGCCATGATTTTAAGTTTTCTGAATGTTGAGTTTTAAGCCAACTTTTTCACTCTCCTCTCACACTTTCATCAAGAGGCTCTTTAGTTCTTCTTCACTTTCTACCATAAGAGTGGTGTCATCAGCGTATCTGAGGTTATTGATATTTCTCTTTTGAGATATTGATACTTCTTTGCAGCGTATCATGCGAAATGCCAGGCAATCTTGATTTCAGCTTGTGCTTCATCCAGCCCAGCATGTGAAAACATGATACTCTGCATACAAGTTAAATAAGCAGGGTGACAATATACAGCCTTGATGTACTCCTTTCCCAATTTGGAACCAGTCCGTTGTTCCATGTCTGGTTCTAATGGTTGCTTCTTGACCTGCATACAGATTTCTCAGGATGCAGGTCAGGTGGTCTGGTATTCCCATCTCTGGAAGAATTATCAACAGTTTGTTGTGATTCACATAGTCTAAGACTTTAGTGTAGTCAATAAAGCAGAAGTAGATGTTTTGTGGAACTCTTGCTTTTTCAATGATCCAACAGATGTTGGCAATTTGATCTCTGGTTCCTCTGCCTTTTCTAAAACCAGCTTGAACATCTGGAAGTTCACGGTTCACGTATTGCTGAAGTTTGGTTAGAGAATTTTGAGCATTACTTTACCATCACGTGAGATAAGTGCAATTGTGCGGTAGTTTGAGCATTCTTTGGCTTTGCATTTCCTTGGGATTAGAATGAAAATTGATCTTTTCCAGTCCTGTGGCCACTGATGAGTTTTCCAAATTTGCTGGCATATTGAGTGCAGCATTTTCACAGCATCATCTTTCAGGATATGAAATAGCTCAACTGGAATTCCATCACCTCCACTAGTTTTGTTTGTAGTGATGCTTTCTAAGGCCCACTTGACTTCACATTCCAGGATGTCTGGCTCTACATGAGTGATCACACCATCGTGATTATCTGGGTCATGAAGATCTTTTTTGTACAGTTCTTCTGTGTATTCATGCCACCTCTTCTTAATATCTTCTGCTTCTCTTAGGTCCATACCATTTCTGTCCTTTATCATGCCCATCTTTGCATGAAATGTTCCCTTGGTATCTCTAATTTTCTTGAAGAGATCTCTAGTCCTTCCCATTCTGTTGTTCTCCTCTATTTCTTTGCACTGATTGCTGAGGAAGGCTTTCTTATCTCTCCTTGCTATTCTTTGGAACTCTGCATTCAAATGGGAATATCTTTCCTTTTCTCCTTTGCTTTCCACTTCTCTTCTTTTCATAGCTATTTGTAAGGCCTCCTCAGGCAACCATTTTGCCCTTTTGTATTTCTTTTCCATGGGGATGGTCTTGATCCCTGTCTCCTGTACAATGTCACAAACCTCCGTCCATAGTTCATCAGGCTCTCTGTCTATTAGATCTAGTCCCTTAAATCTATTTGTCACTTCCACTGTATAGTCATAAGGGATTTGATTTAGGTCATACCTGAATGGTCTAGTGGTTTTCCCTACTTTCTTCAATTTAAGTCTGAATTTGGCAAAAAGGAGTTCATGATCTGAGCCACAGTCAGCTCCTGATCTTGTTTTTGCTGACTGTATAAAGCTTTTCCATCTTTGGCTGCAAAGAATAGAATCAATCTGATTTCATCAAAAAAGCAAGAGAGTTCCAGAAAAACATCTATTTCTGCTTTATTGACTATGCCAAAGCCTTTGACTGTGTGGATCACAATAAACTGTGGAAAATTCTGAAAGAGATGGGAATACCAGCCCACTGACCTGCCTCTTGAGAAACCTGTATGCAGGTTGGGAAGCAACATTTAGAACTGGACATGGAACAACAGACTGGTTCCAAATAGGGAAAGGATTACGTCAAGGCTGTATATTGTCAACCTGCTTATTTAACTTATATGCAGAGTACATCATGAGAAACACTGGGCTGGATGAAGCATGAGCTGGAATCAAGGTTGCCAGGAGAAATATCAATAACCTCAGATATGCCGATGACACCACCCTAATGGCAGAAAGTGGAGAAGAACTAAAGAGCCTCTTGATGAAAGTGAAAGAGGAGAGTGAAAAAGTTGGCTTAAAGCTCAACATTCAGAAAACTAAGATCATGGCATCCGGTTCCATCACTTCATGGCAAATAGATGGGGAACAGTGGAAACAGTGGTTGACTTTATTTTCTTGGGCTCCAAAATCACTGCAAATGGTGACTGCAGCCATGAAATGCAAAGACGCTTACTCCTTGGAAGGAAAGTTATGACCAACCTAGACAGCATATTTAAAAGCAGAGACATTACTTTGTCAACAAACGACCGTCTAGTCAAGGCCATGGTTTTTCCAGTGGTCATGTATGGATGAGAGAGTTGGACAGTGAAGAAAGCTGAGCGCCGAAGAATTGATGCTTTTAAACTGTGGTGTTGGAGAAGACTCTTGAGAGTCCCTTGGACTGTGAGAAGATCCAACTGGTCCATCCTAAAGGAAATCAGTCCTAGGTGTTCATTGGAAGGACTGATGCTGAAGCTGAAACTCCAATACTTTGGCCACCTCATGTGAAGAGCTGACTCATTGGAAAAGACCCTGATGCTGGGAGTGATTGGGGGCAGGAGGAGAAGAGGATGACAAAGGATGAGATGGCTGGATGGCATCACTGACTCGATGGACATGAGTTTAAGTAAACTCCGGAAGTTGTTGATGGACAGGGAGACCTGGCACGCCACAATTCATGGGGTCACAAAGAGTCGGACATGACTGAGCGACTGAACTGAACTAGCATGAAATGTTCCCTAGGTATCTCTAATTTTTCTTGAAGAGATCTTTAGTCTTTCCCATTGTATTGTTTTTCTCTATTTCTTTGCATTGATCGCTGAGGAAAGCTTTCTCATCTTTCCTTGCTAAGAGTCTTCTCTGGTACCACAATTCAAAAGCATCAATATTTTGGCCCTCAACCTCCTTTATGGTTCAACTCTTACATCCTTACATGACTACTGGAAAAACCACAGCTTTGACTAGACTGACCTTTGTCGGCAAAGTGTACCCTCTGATTTTTAACATGCTGTGAGGGTTGGTCATAGCTTTTCTTCCAAGGAGCAAGCGTCTTTTAATTTCATGGGTGTATTCACTATCCACAGTGATTTTGGAGACGTCATTGCCTCACTACAAAGCTACAAAGGACAGGCTGACTCTCTTGTTGGGGGCTAATGCCACCAATAGTCATTTTATCATTCGGAAAATCCTAGTACCATTAAGAATCACAGTAAATCTACTCTGTTTGTGCTCTATAAATGGAACAACAAAACCTGGATGAAAACACATCTGATAACATATTTGTTGAATATTTTAAGCCCACTGTTAAGTCCTACTGTTCAGAAAAAAAAGATCCCTTCCAAATTATTTCTCTCCACTGACAATGCACCTGGTCTTAGAAGAGCTCTGATGGAGATGTACAAAGCAATTCATGTTGTTTTCATGCCTGCCAACACAACATTTATTCTGCAACCTATGGATGAAAGAGTCATTCCAAATCTTACTTTTTGAGACATACATTTCATATGGCTATAGCTGCCATAGATAATAGTTTCTCTGAAGGATCTGAGCAAAGTAAATTCAAAGCCTTCTGAAAAAAATTCACCATTCTAGATGCCATAAAGGATAGTCATGATTCATGGGAAGAGGTCAAAATATGACCATTAATAGGAGTTTGAAAGAAGTGGATTTCAACCATCATGAATGACTTTGTGGAGTTCAAGACTTCAGCAGAGGAAGTAACTGCCAATGTGGAAGAAAACCAGAATCAGAAGTAGAGCCTGAAGATGTGACTGAACTGTTGCCATCTCATGGTAAAACTTGAACCGATGAAGAGCTGCTTCTAATGCATGAGCAAGGAGAGTAGTTTCTTGAGATAAAATCTACTACTAGTGAAGATGCAGTGAAGATGCTGAAATGACAACAAAGGACTTAGAATATTACATAACCTTAGTTGATAAAGCAGTGGCAGGGATTGAGAAGATTCATTCCAATTTTGAAAGAAGTTCACTGTGGATAAATTGCTATCAAACAGCATCACACACTACAGAGAAATCATTTGTGAAAAGAAGAGTCAATTGATGTGGCAAACGTCACTGTTGTCTTATTTTAAGAAACTGTCACAGGCAAGCCAACCTCCAGCAACCAACACCCCAATCAATCAGCATCCATCAGCACTGAGACAAGATTCTCAACCAGCAAAAAGATTATGACTCGCCAAAGGCACAAATGATGGTTAGCAAATTTTACCAGTATTTTTAAGGAATGTGGATTATTTTCTTAGACATAATACTACTGCACATTTAACACACTATAGTATATACTGTAATTTTTTAATGCACTGGGAAAGCAAAAAAGTCATGTAATTTGTTTTACTGTGACAGTCACTTTATTGCAGTAGTCTTGGAACCAAACCCACAATATCTCCAAGGTATGCTTGTAAATGTATGTGCAAGCCTTTACTATGTATGATTATTCCTTTAAAAAGGAAAAAAAGCTATTTTACAGTCTTTCAAAGGAAGATGATAGGGAACTATCAGAGGAAGAGGAGATTGAAAGATGAATGGAAGAAAATAAAGATGTTAGAAAACTAAAGCCTAAGCTTCTGATCTTTACTGCCTTGCTATTAAGATATGACAACAAAAGTCACATGAAGAATGAAAGTAACTGAGTAAACATTATTTCCAGATAAAAATATTTTACAAAATGTCAAACTTAAACCACACACCAAACTGACAATTGCATGGATTTAAGAATCAGAGGTGGCTCAGACAGTAAAGATTTCACTTGCAATGCAGGAGACCGGGTTCAATCCCTGGGTTGGGAAGATCCCCTGGAGAAGGGAACGGTCACCCATTCCAGTACTCTTGCCCAGAGAATTCCATGGACAGAGCACCTGGCGTGCCACAGGCAGAGTTGGACATGACTGAACAACTAACACTTCAACACTTTTAGTTTTGAAGAATTAGAGAGAGGTAAGGTACTCATTTTGTTCTTTATATACATCTCTATTTTAAAAATGTTTACTAAAGTGCAGTATCTAAAAATGTGAGGCTAAATTTTTAAAAACTGCTAATGCATAAATAAAAATAAATTATGCACAATAAGACCAGTCTGGGATGCTGCTTATTTAGATTTTAAATTGACTTTATATGATGTATGTAACTCAAATCATTTATGCATCACACCTTAAACAGCGCTCTATGTCAATTATAACTCAATAAAACTTGAAAAATGATTTTATAAATAATTTGGAGTACATAATTGTTAACATGGTGACAACAGACATGAGTTTGCTGATGGACCAAAGACTATTACTACTAATAGACAACATTTGCTATCTTTCGTCTTCAAAAGTACAAGCTATGATCAGTTCTCTTGCTTCATGATGATTCATATATGTGAGGTAAAAAAGATTGCTACTGTTTCTTTCCACATGTACTAACAACAACTAACAACAAAATTACAGAGTTTATCTGCATTTAAGAGTCAGACCAGAAAACAAGTTCATATATTCAAGACAAAAACTGGTTTGAAATATTCCAAACTATTTTTTTTTTAGGTTCAAATGCACTTGGTAAATGTTTTAACTCTTTCCATACTCAATCAAACACTTTGACACTAAAATGGCATCCAACATAACAAAAAGATTAAAAGCTCTTCTTTAAGAAAGAAGAGTAAAAAATAAATAAATAAAGCAAATGGTTCAACTCACAACAAACCTATTTCTGCTACACTCCAGAAATGCAACTTAAGGCTATGCTGAACAGGCCCAGCAAAAGTAGGTTTGCAGACAGATTTTATTGAACAAACTGTATTGAACAAATACCTGTTTGTCCATTGCTAGATTTTAGACATAAAAATATACAATAATTCCTATCTTCAAGGTGACACGACTTCAACTAGATAGTATTAGTGCTTTAAAACAATTCTTTAAATTTATTCAAGAAAATCCAGAACAATTAATTTTGTAATAAAATGAAACTACAAAGAACACAAAAATATTAACAGATCAATACAATTACCACTAGGTGTCACTCTGATATAAAGTTCTTGGCTGCCTTTAGGCTTCTATATTTTGTAAAGTCTTCCTGGTAATAACATGGGATGGCATTATCTTATTTAGCATCTCTCTGTACTTTAGTATTTATTTACAGATAGATAGATAGATAAACAGATAGACAGACAGATACAGGAAAAGCAGTATTTATCCCAACTCCTTAATAACAGTAAGATGGACAACAGCTGAAAACTAACAATTACACTGTAAGTCTCATAAAATTTCATGTGTCTATTTTTTAAATTTCCTGCAGTAGATGAATTAATGTGCATACAAATTTATACACATGCTCATTTACTGAGACATACGTTTTCTCAACTGATGCTACTCTATGCCAAACATTGCATTTAGAGGAAGAATTCAGAGAAAAAATAGAACTTGGTCTCTGAGTTTGAAAAGTTAACATTCACAAGGGAAAGCCAAAACACAAAAAAAGAGTATGATGTTTTAAAATCAATTTTGAAAGTATACACAAAATTATATGATATCATAGGAGATGAATCAAAGTAACTATATCCATGGTGGTTAGGAAGGGCATCTTCATAAAGGAACATATTTACTCATGGTATTGAAAGATGAGTGTAAGCTTTCCAGAAAACTAAAACAAGAAAGGACAAAGTCAAACAGAATATATAAAATAAGGTAACAACAAAGGATATGAGGAGATTTAGAAAGATTATAAAAGATCACCATAGGAAAACTGTGTAAGATACAGACTAGACGAAGGAAGAAACTGAAAGAAACTGAGGAAGGAATTGTTACAATAACTAATGAAAGAAATTAATTCTTGAACTGCAACATAAGGGATCAAAATAAAGGAGGAATTCAAGTGATACCATGAAACTAAGAGAACTTAATCAAAAGCAGTGAAAGAAATGAAAGAAAAAAAAACTTCCAACAATTCCAAATATCCCTGAGTGTGCCTTCCACAGTGATGCATATCAACAAACCAACAACGAACAAAGCAAAAATGCATGATGTGATTCTTTAACTGGTATATAATTCATAATAAGAGAATAACTATAATCCAGAACAAATAAAAAATTGGAACAGTGTGGACAAGTAGGAGAAAGATACATATCATACAATAATAGCATCTGGCTTACAATTTATTTGGAACCAAGTTTCATTTACAAAATATATGTAGCTACTTAAATTCTATTTGTTTTCAAAATGAATGATAACACAAATGCTTCTACTCTATCATATTTCAGCAGAAGTCCATTTTTACAGTAAATTAAAAGACTGAGTTTACAAAATGTGACTCCTAGAAACTCTATCATATATTTCTATAACAAAGCTTTAAAATAGCTCACATTCTCCAAACTAGGATAGAATTAAAGTATAATCTTAAAATATATAATCGAGAAGTGAACACTTCCACCATCTTTGAAATGAGCAAGGACACGAAACTGACTCCAACTGAGTGAACCAATAAAAAGTGGTTCAAGTGATCTAAATATCCATGAACTTTCACCATATCCCAAATACTTCAACAACAAAAAAGTGAAGTCGCTCAGTCATGTGTGACTCTTTGCAGCCCTATGGACTGTAATCCGCCAGGCTCCTCCTCCATCCATGAGATTTTCCAGTCAAGAATACTGGAGTGGATTGCCATTTTCTTCTCTAGGGGATCTTCCTGAACCAGGGATAGAACTCAGGTCTCCCACAACAAAAAGATCAGGTCAATTTGAAAGAGACACTATTAACTACTCAGTCACATGCTATATAATAGAAGTTAAATTTTATTTAATACAGAACTGTATTCTAGTATTCTTAAAATAAAATTTTGAGATAATTTTATGATTTAAAAGAGAAAAAAGTTGGCTTAAAGCCAACCACCCTTATGGCAGAAAGTAAAGAAGAACTGAAGAGCCTCTTGATGAAAGTGAAAGAGGAGAGTGGAAAAGCTGGCTTAAAGCTCAACATTCAGAAAACTAAGATCATGGCATCTGGTCCCATCATTTCATGGGAAATAGATGGGGAAACAGTGACAGACTTTATTTTTTGGGGGACTCCAAAATCACTGCAGATGGTGACTACAGCTATGAAATGAAAAGACATTTGCTCCTTGGAAGGAAAGTTATGACCAACCTATACAGCATATTAAAAAGCAGAGACATTACTTCGCCAACAAAGGTCTGTCTAGTCAAGGCCCAGGTTTTTCTAGTAGCCATATATGGATGTGAGAGTTGGACTACAAAGGAAGGTGAACACAGAAGAATTGATGCTTTTGAACTGTGGTGTTGGAGAAGACTCTTAAAAAGAGTCCCTTGGACTGCAAGGAGATCCAACCAGTCCATCGTAAAGGAAATAAGTCCTGAATATTCACTGGAAGGACTGATGCTAAAGATGAAACTTCAGTACTTTGGCCACCTGATGCAAAGAACTGACTCATCTGAAAAGACCCTGATGATGGGAAAGACTGAAGCTGGGTGGAGACGGGGACAACAGAGGATGAGATGATTGGATGGCATCACTGACTCCATGGACATAAGTTTGAGTAAACTCCAGGAGTTGGTGATGGACAGGGAGGCCTGTCATGCTGCAGTCCATGAGGTTGCAAAGAGTTGCACATGACTGAGTGACTGAACTGAACTGAACTGAACAAAAGAGGAGAGACTAAAGCAGCAGAGGTTTTGTATATAACTGGTTAGGTTAAAATCGATTGTAGTAACTGTAAGATGTCTTATATAAACCCAATGGAAACTACAGAGAAAATACCTAAAGAAGATACACAAAAGAAAGTGAATCAAAGAATGACACTACCCCCCCCCCCCAAAAAAATCAACAAAGGAAGACAGTAAAAGAGGAAAATAGAGATAAAAAAGCTACAAGACAGAAAGAAATAATTAACAAACGGCAACAGTAAGTCCTTTCCTATCAGTAATTACTTTAAGTGTAAATGGATAAAACTCTCCAATCAAAAGACACAGACAGGCTAAATGGATTAAAAACACAAGGTCCAACTATATGCTGTCTACTGTGTATATGCTCAGGTGTGTCCAACTCTTTGCAACCCCGTGGACTATAACCCATCAGGCTCCTCTGTCCATGGGATTTTCCAGGCAAGAGTAGTGAAGTGAGTTGCCAAGGGTATCTTCCTGACACAGGAATCAAACCCACATCTCAGGCATCTCCTGCATTGGCAGGTGGATCCTTTACCACTGAGCCACCTGGAAAGCTCATATACTGTCTATAGGAGACTCTAGATTCATGAACACATACAAGATGAAACTGAAAGAATGAGAAAAGATATTCTGTGTAAATGGTCCAAAAACAGACAGCTGGATGAATGAGATCCCTCACTCTCCCTATCCTGCCCTCCCGCTCCCCCCAAACACACACACACACACACACGAATACTACTCAGCCATAAAAAAGTACGAAATGCTGTCATCTGCAGAAACATGGATAGATCCAGAGACTATTATACTTGGTGAATTAAGTCAGAAAGAAAAAGACAAATAATATATGATATCACTTATATGTGGAATCTAAAAAATCTAAGACAAATGAATGTATATACAAAACAGAAAGAGACCCAAAGACATAGAAAAACTTATGGCTAAAAACGGGGAGAGGGAGCCAGGGAAGAAAAATTAGGAGTATGGGATTAACACACTACTATACATGAAATAAATAAGCTGTATAGCACTGGGAATTACACCCAATACATTTTAATAATCTACAGGGGAATATAATCTACAAAAACACTGAAACACTATACGGCACACCTGATATTAACGCAATACTGTAAATCAATTATACTCCAATTTAAGGGAAAAAAAGGGGAAAATGTAGCAAGAAAATACTATATAATGCTAAAAGAAGCAATTCACCAGGAGGACTTATCAATTATGAGCATATATATACTCAACAGCAAAGAACCCAATTTACAAAGCAAACAAGGAAAGAATCAAGGGGAAAACTATACAACACAAAAATAGCAGAGGATTTCAATGGATAAAACTTCCACAGAGAAGATCAATAAGGACTTGAACAAAAATTGTAGACAAAATGGAACTAACAGACATGTACAAAATTTAACACCCAACAGCACCAGAACACACATTCTTCTTAAGCACATATGGAACATGCTCAGGACAGATAATAAATTTAAGAAGACAAGCATAAAGGAAAGTGCTGCTGACTTTCAGTTTCATTATACTGTGGTTGGAAAACATATATGGTATGATTTCAGTCTTCTTTAATCTGTTAACTTGTTTGTAACCTAATATGTCAGGATTCCCTGGCAGCTCAGAGGTAAAGAATCCACCTGCAAACACAAGAGATGCAGGTTTGATCCCTGGGTCAGGAAGATCCTCAGGAAAAGGAAATGGTAACCTGCTCTAGTAATCTTGTCTGTGAAATCTCTTGCCATAAAGGAGCCTGGAGGGTTACAGACCATGGGGTCACAAAAGGTGGACATGACTTAGTGACTAAACAATCACCACCACCTAATATGTCCTCTATCCCAGAAAATTCAAAAATATGTAGATATTAAACAATTTAATGCTTGAACAACCAACAGGCCAAAGAAGAAATAAAGAGAAGTAGAAAATATTATCAGACAAATGAAAACATATCATTACCAAAACTTATGGAAAGCAGTACTAAGAGGAAAGTTTCTAGCAATAGATGCCTACATTTTAAAAAGTAGAAAGATCTCAAATAAAAACAATACTAAAATTCATATGGAACCACAAAGGACCCTAAATAGCCAAAACAATCTTGAGAAAGAAGAATGAAACTTGAGGCTTCACACTTACTGACTTCAAGAAATTTTACAAAGTAATCAAAACAGCCCAGGACTGGCATAAAGAGGAGAATAAAATAAAGTCAGAATAAAACCCACACGTAACTCAAATGATCTTTGACAAGGGTACCAAGTCTACATTATAGAGAGCCTCTTTAGCAAATAGTGTAGGCAAAATTGGATAGCCACATGCAAAATAATGAAATTGGACCTTTATCATACACCATACCCCAAAATTAACTCAAAATGAGTTAAAAATCTGGAACTGCAAAACTCATAGAAGAAAACATAAAGAAAAAACTCCATAATATTGACCTTGGAAATGATTTCTTGGATATGACACCAGAAGCATAGACAACAAATATAAAAATAGACTAGTGGGACTAAATTAAACTAAAAAGCTTCTGTATAGTAAAAGAAATAACAGAGTAAAAGGAACCTACAGAATGGGTGAAAATATTTGCAAACTACATATCTGTTATGGGGTTAATATTCAAAACAAAGAAATTCACAACTAAACAGCAATAAAGTTAAATAACCCAATTTAAAACTTGGCAAAGGACTTGAATAGACATTTCTCCAAAGACATACAAATGATCAACAGCTATATAAAAAGATATGCTCAATCATCATGAACTGTAAATCAAAACTACAATGAGATATCACTCATACATGTTAAGATGATCATTATAAAAACAAAAACAAAATATCAGAAAATAACAAGCGCTGGTAATATGGAAAAACTGGAAGGAATCCTTGTGTACTATTGCTGGAAATGTAAAATGTTCAGCGACTATGCAAGAGTATAGACACTGCCCAAACATTAAAAAGAGAAATAACATATGATCCAGCAAGGCCACTTCTGTGTATTAATCCAAAAGAACATACCTAAAAGTCTATTGACAGAGGAATGGATAAGGAAGATGTGGTACCTATATACAATGGAATATTTGTTGTTGTTTAGTCCCTAAGTCGTGTCTGATTCTTTGAGACCCCATGGGCTGCAGCCCACCATGATTCTCTGTCCATGGTATTTCCCAGGCAAGAATACTGGAATGGGTTGCCATTTCCTTCTCCAGGGGAATCTTCCTGACCCAGAGATTGAACCCACGTCTCCTGTACTGGCAGGCGGATTTTTTTACTGCTGAGCTACTAGGGAAGCTCTAGTACAATACTATAATTCAGCCATATAAAACAGTGAAATAATGCCATTTGCAGCAACATTGATGGACCTAGAGATTAGCATACTAAGTGAAGTGAGGCAAATATAATATGATATCATTTATATGTGGAATCTACTTTTTAAAAAAAAGAAACAAATATATTTACAAAACAGAAATGAACTTACAGATACTGAAAGCAAACCTATAGTTAGCAAAGGGGAAATGGGGAGGGGTGGCAATAAACTAGAACCCTGGAATGAACACACATACACTACTATATATAAGATATTAACAGATAACCAACAAGGATCTACTGTATAGCACAAGGAACTCTACTCAATATTCTGTGATAGCCTATATGAGAAAAGAATCTTAAAAAAAAAGAAAAGAATATATATACACATATAACTGAATCACTTTTGCTGTACACCTAAAACTAACACAACACTGTAAATCAACTATACTCCAATAAAATGAAATATAGAAAACAAAAACAAAAAAACAGAAAAAAAAACCAACACACACACACAAAGAATTGAAAGTAGTGTCTAAAGAGATACTTGCAACCCCATGTTCACAGCAGCCTTATTTAAATAGCCAAGAGGTGGAAACAACCTAAATTCCATAAACAGATGAACAGACAAAGAAAATACGGTACATACACACAGTGGAGTATTACTCAGCTTTTAAAAAGGAAATCCTGTAATATGCTACAACTTGGATGAACCTTGAGGATACCATACTAAGTGAAATAATCCAGAAACACAAATGCTGCATGATTCCACTTATATAAGGTATTTAAAGTAGTCAAACTCATAGAAGCAGAAAATAGAATGACAACAGCCAGGGAACTCAGCAGTAGGGGAAAATGGGGAGTTGCTTTTCAGTGGATACAGAGTTTCACTTCTACAAATGAAAAAGTTATAAACATCTGCTGTACAATGTAGCTACTGTTAATAAAACTATACTGTACATATCTCATTTACATGTGGAGGAATTTAGTCAAAGAAAAGAACAAGTTCAAATGCCCTACTGGGTATATAACCTATTCAGTGAACCAAAAAAAAGTCCATTACAAGTTTGGCATGGTGAGTAAGAAGGAGTGATAATAGATGAAAACTAGAAATACAGCAGTATCTGGTCAAGCAGGGACTTACAGGCCATGTTAAAAGACTTGAATTTTATCCTCCCAACAGTGGAAAGTTTCTTAATGGATTGAAGTAAAGGACTGATTAGTTTTAACAGCCTTGCTTTTCTCTTAATGTATTTCAATTAATAAAATTAAATAAGAATCTCCCCAAAAAGGAACAAAAGCAAAATTTCAGAAATACCTAAAATTTAGATTTAAGGCAAAACTCTTATTAAAATAAAAATTAATACAATTTCTGGTTCTGCAAGAAACATGGATCAAATAATCTGAATCAAATATGAATTCAACACAGTTTCTCTACAGAATTTTGGTAAAGTTTGTCTTAAAACGGCAGGCATACATTTTGAGTCTCCTTTGAAAGAATAACACTAAAGCATTTATTTAGCCGCCATGGAGAAAAAGTGATGGAAATGTCTTATTTTTGATCTCTCATTAATCAGTATTAAAAATGAGGACACTTCAGCTAAAAATCCTGATGTCAATGTACTTAATAATTCTGTTGTCTTTTTAAGCTCTGAGATGTTTGATTTGTATCTGCCCTGAAACAGCTTCATATACCACTCTGTATATGTAGAACAAAAAAACTTTCTTCCCAAACTTACCTCAATCTGAAGACAGTATTTAAAATTAGAACACAATAATCTATATGGAACAATATCAATCTGGTTTCTTTCCCCATTCTTGGTATAGCAGTCAGCTCAAAAGGAAAGAATATGAGCTGAATGTTTACCTAATAAATTTTTTATTTGTGAAGGCTATATGGTAGGAAAAACCTTACCAACAGTACAGCTGTCTTCAAGTACCACATCAACATTTCTGTCTCTGTACTCAACCCTGAAGTCCAGCATCCGCGGTTGCCTTTCTACAATTTGCCTAGATGGCATTACAGGTCGAAATGCTGAAGAGGAAGAGGGAGCAGGAGCTGGAGCTGGGTGACTTGCTGGATCAAATGCAGGTCCTGATATAGTCTCACCTCCATAGTCACTGAAATATTGACAAAAAAGGATTATCACCAACCAAATCACTACAAATTACCACTAAAGATCTACTCCATACTTGGCTTGTGTTATTCTTCACATCAAATTTAACTACCCATGCATCAAGGACTAACTTAATTCTAATTCTTTCACAAAATCTCTCTCACTGACTGAAAGCCACCTTACTTTCCCTCTCATAGTAGTATCACACATATCATTCAATTATTTTTTTGGCTTGTGATCTTACTACGTTGGTAAAACATCATTTAAACTCTTGTGAATTACAGTGTTTTCTTAACCCACTATGATTTACTTACCCAGTCATTAATTAACTACACTTTCCACAAAAACTATTCTGAAACTTTCCCATTCCTAAGCCAAATAAACAAATAGCCTTAACCATTCCTTCTAAGAACAATCTTTCCTTCCAATCCCATCCCCAAATTTCACGTTTCTTCTAGCTAATTAAATTTATCCTTCATATCTCAGATTGAATATTTTTCAACTCAGAGCATGATTTACTACCTCAGACTAGTTCTAACTTTTCACCACTACCAATAATTATGAAGCTCACATTTGTGTTTTTATTGGCTGCATCATCTACCGAGTTCAACACTTTATCACAGAAGATATACATTCAACAAACTAATGAGAGGAGAAATAATTCTAAAGAATTTGGATTTCTTTTTCTGACAATGTATATTGTGTGTGTGTGTGTGTGTGTATATATATATATATATATTTATTCACTGTTTTTCCCCCTCAATAGGAACAGTAGTGGAGGAGCATAAGAAATGCTCCTGTTAAATATCAATATTGTGTAATTTTTCTCCAACATCAGAACTATAAGCTCAGTTCTAAAATACCTTTCTTCTTACCCTGAAGTTAAAGTAAATTAATGGGTGGGGGGCTCGAATACAAAGAAGGACAAGAATGACCAAAAACAAGCTAGGTTAAGCATTGTTTATACAATTAAGGAGGAGAAAATATTTACATTTACTTCACATTTTAAAGGACAGAATTAGAATAAGACTAAGAACAGAGTGGAAGAGAATAGAATAGAATAGAAATTATCAGTATGTTTAATAGTTAGAACTAAGTATTGTTTCAAAAAACTTTTGATACTGGGACATATTTGTAATATGTGTTTTGGGTTCCAAATATTTCTCATTGTAGGTCACTCAAAAAGTCTTAACATGACTAGCTTAGATCTTAACTGAGTTCAGACACTCTAGTAATCGCTGATTCAAAGACAAAAACCTATCCATTCTCCCAGTTGATACAGTCAAAGAAAGTAATGTGCGAAGGAAGACCTGAGAACAGACAAAATGTCCAAAGCAGGAAGAATGTCACTGCTGGAAGCCAAAGTGAGTTTCTAAGTATCTAAGAAAAGAATCTGTGCAACACTTGACCCATCTAAATGTTGTCACAATGTCTCAGAACCTAAGAAAAATAGTAGCTTAGTCACTGACTTATTGTTTCTTAACTCCAAACTCACCCTTGCATCAGTTCAGTTCAGTTCAGTCTCTCAGTCCTGCCAGACTCCTTGCGACCCCATGAATCACAGCACACCAGGCCTCCCTGTCTATCACCAACTCCCAGAGTCCACCCAAACCCATGTCCAACGAGTCAGTGATGCCATCCAGCTATCTCATCCTCTGTCGTCCCCTTCTCCTCCTGCCCCCAATCCCTCCCAGCATTAGGATCTTCTCCAATAAGTCAACTCTTCGCATGAGGTGGACAAGGTATTGGAGTTTCAGCTTCAACATCAATCCTTCCGATGAACACCCAGGACTGATCTCCTTTAGGATGGACTGGTTGGATCTTCTTGCAGTCCAAGGGACTCTCAAGAGTCTTCTCCAACATCACAATTCAAAAGCATCAATTCTTCGGCACTCACCTTTCTTCACCGTCCAACTCTCACATCCATGACTACTGGAAAACCCATAGCCTTGACTAGACGGACTTTTGTTGGCAAAGTAATGTCTCTGCTTTTAAATATGCTATCCAGGTTGGTCATAACTTTCCTTCCAAGGAGTAAGCATCTTTTAATTTCATGGCTGCAATCACCATCTGCAGTGATTTTGGAGCGCAAAACAATAAAGTCTGACACTGTTTCCACTGTTTCCCCATCTCTTTCCCATGAACTTAATTTTCTGAATGTTGAGCTTTAAGCCAACTTTTTCACTCTCCTCGTTCACTTTCATCAAGAAGCTTTTTAGTTCCTCTTCACTTTCTGCCTTAAGGGTGGTGTCATCTGCATATCTGAGATTACTGATATTTCTCCCGGCAATCTTTATTCCAGCTTGTGCTTCATCCAGCCCAGCATTTCTCATGATGTACTCTGCATATAAGTTAAATAAGCAGGGTGACAATATACAGCCTTGATGTACTCCCTTTCAAACTTGGAACTAGTCTGTTGTTCCATGTCCAGTTCTAACTGTTGCTTCCTGACCCGCATACAGGTTTCTCAAGAGGCAGGTCAGGTGGTCTTCTCATCTCTTTCAGAACTTTCCACAGTTTATTGTGATCCACAGAGTCAAAGGCTTTGGCATAGTCAATAAAGCAGAAATAGATGTTTTTCTGGAACTCTCTTGCTTTTTTGATGATCCAGCGGATGTTAGCAATTTGATCTCTGGTTCCTCTGCCTTTTCTAAAACCAGCTTGAACATCTGGAAGTTCACGGTTCATGTATTGCTGAAGCCTGGCTTGGAGAATTTTGAGCATTATTTTACTAGCATGTGAGATGAGTGCAATTGTGTGGTAGTTTGAGCATTCTTTGGCATTCCCTTACTTTGGGATTGGAATGAAAACTGACCTTTTCCAGTCCTGTGGCCACTGCTGAGTTTTCCAAATGTGCTGGCCTATTGAGTGCAGCACTTTCACAGCATCATCATTCAGGATTTGAAATAGCTCAACTGGAATTCCATCACCTCCACTAGCTTAGTTCGTAGCGACCCTTGTATAGTCTTCTGTAATTTAGGAGCTAGGATGTCTGAAAAATTGTATTTTTCCTTTAAGGTTTCCTGATAGACTGTCGAATAGAGGATACTAGATAGAAATTAGTAACTAGGAGGAGGGCAAGAAAGATTTCCTTCTTCCTGTTTACATGCATTTCCATTAGCATCACCCCACAGCTTTCAGTCTCATGCTTTTTTCAGCATTCTTACAACCAGCTTCTTGTCATTCCCTCTGAGATACCAGTTAATGGCTAGACAATAAGCATCCCACAGAAGTCTGATCCTCCATTCCAAACAGCCCTTCTGAGATTTAAAGTTCTGTTAATTCCTTACACCTTCAAGTGGTAACTTCCCGAAGCAATTATTATACGTAAGTTACTTCAGTTTTACTTTTTTGCTCTTTTAGTCCTCCAAACCTGTTTAACTGATCATACATTGTGTGCTTAGTCATTCAGTCATGTCTGACTTTGAAACCCCATGGACTGCAGCCCACAAGGCTTGTGGAATTCTCCAGGCAAAAATACAGGATTCTTGGATTCTGAATTCATGGGATTCTCCAGGCAAGAATTCTGAAGTGGGTAGTCATTCATTCTCCAGGGGATCTTTCTGACCCACAGATCAAACCTGGGTCTCCTGCATTGCAGGCGGATTCTTCATCATCTGAATACCTCTGTTAAAAATACCCTAGAGTGTGGTTTCATTTTCTTGATAACGAAGGTGTCCCAGGAAACACAGGATTCAGGAACTGCCTTGATTATGGCCTTGACCTTCAATGCACTACTTAGCTCCTTGCCAATGGAAAATGGGATATTAGTGATCCAAGCCATACATTGGCATAATGATTAACTATCACTATTGAAACAAGTGCCTGAAGGAACCAAATGACAATCTGACCTGACCACTATGGTAGTAATAATGATAACAAGAACTATGAGCAGGCTGCTTCTGACTCCAAGGGAGAGCTTACATAACAGAATGACACACTAGGGGGGTTTTAACATTTCATTCATTCATGTTAAGAATGTTACAGAGTTTCTGAAGTGAAACTTTTAAAGAAGTTTCTTATTTCTTGTAACCAAAGGTATGATTCCCCTAAAAATCAGACTCAAAATTTAAGTTTTCAGCTTGCATAGCTATAGTAAAAGTTGAATATACATGCTTTTTAAGTCTCTCTTGTGAAAGTTAAGGCACTGTTGTGGAAGGAGTAAGGACCTAAGATGTGGAATGGGGATGAAAGTGAAAGTTGTTCAGTCATGTCTGACTCTTTGCGACCCCAGGGACTGCATAGGGGTCGTATCAGATCAGTTCAGTTCAGTCGCTCAGTCATGTCCGACTCTTTGAGACCCCATGAACTGCAGCACACCAGGCCTCCCTGTTCATCACCAACTCCCGGAGTTTACTCAAACTCATGTCCATTGAGTTGGTGATGCCATCCAACCATCTCATCCTCTGTCGTCCCCTTCTCCTCCTGCCCCCAATCACTTCCAGCATCAGGGTCTTATCCAATGAGTCAGCTCTTCTCATGAGGTGGCCGAAGTACTGGAGTTTCAGCTTCAGCATCAGTCCTTCCAATGAACACCCAGGACTGATCTCCTTTAGGATGGACTAGTTGGATCTCCTTGCAGTCCAAGAGACTCTCAAGAGTCTTCTCCAACACCACAGTTCAAAAGCATCAATTTTTCGGCGCTCAGCTTTCTTCACAGTCCAACTCTCAATAGGGACTGTACTCTCCACGCCAGAATACTGGAGTGGGTAGCTGTTCCATTCTCCAGGGAATCATCCCAACCCAGGGATCAAACCCAGGTCTCCCACATGGCAGGAGGATTCCTGACCAGCTGAGCCACCAGGGAAGCCCAGAAAGTGCGGATACCTGAATGGATTCATATAAAGGTTGGAACTGTGAATCCCTTGAGTCTCTCTGAGCCTCTTTTGTAAGCAGAAACAGCTCCTCCTCCCATGGCTGAGAAGACTATTAATACTATTACCTGAGACAGTTCCCTTGAAAGTAGATGCCTATTCTTAAAACCTACCTCCACCATTCCTTACTACCTCTAAAGTTAGATGTAGGCATGCACCACAAAAACAAGTACAACATATTAACTGAGAAAAGATAGCTTATATCCAAAAGTAATCATACGATTTTGATAAATTATATCAGCAAAATCCTAGGGAATCATTGTGGAAATAAATTTGAAGTGAATTTGACAAAAAGAGTTTGGACAGGGCCAAATATAATATGTTTGCTTAAGCAGCTGTAAGAACCTCTAATAGTTTTCTTGTTCACTGAAGGAAACTTAAATCCCAAATGAGTCTACATATAATGAGAATGAAATGCCCTGGCAAAATGTAGAAGAAATCAAGATGCTTAGAAAAACATGAATGTTGGAGTGGATTGATTAATCATGTACAACCTGAATATATACACATCATCCCACGATATTATCCATGAGGTCCCAGAGAACACTGCACTAAAGCATTGAAAAAACACATTAGTAAGGAAATCTATATCCTTGAAAAACTCTGTAGTAGCTGTCTTCTGTGGGTAGGGAACAAAACAGGTGTTTCAGGGCTAATGACACCACTGAAAAAGATTCCCTAATAGGCATGATGGGATCCCAAAGTGCAGAGGTCACACAGCAGAGTTCAACAAGTAAAAGGTGGAAGCAATGATGTTAATAGACAGCATGGATGAAAAGTAAGAATCAGGAGATTTCAACCTGCAGAAATCTTTAATAATACTTCATTGAATGTGGTACTTCTAAAGAAACAAAATTGAAAGCCAGTTGACTAAAATTACTTCATCTATAAACAGGAGAAACCTAGATCTGACAACCTAGATCCTAACTTCCATAACTACACTGGAGGGTCATAGTTACTCTCAGTTTCCAAACACAAAGTCCTTGGTCCCCTAAAGACAATGCAAGAAAGCCACCATAAGTATTGTAAAATTTCCTCTAAGAATTCCCCTAAGAGACCTGTAACTATTTACTAAGGGTTTGTGTACTGATTAAAGGAAAATCTAGATCTTTAGGAGATTACTAGATGCTAACTCTAATACTAATTCCAGGAATATAAAAATGGAAGATTACAGTGGTAAATGAAGTTTTGGCCTAAATCTAATCACACAAAGTTCATTTACTGTCTTCAACCTACCCTGCAGTTTTTTCCCCAGATCCCGATAGATAGCTCATATTGACTTCCTGATCCATGAAATCAGGGATACTGTGTAGGAGGAGAGAACAGGAACAACAACTCCTCCATACACTTTTTGTTTTAATTTGCAAGCACCATGACAAGCATTTTGCTTCCTCTCAGCACGGTAAACAATATGCCTTCACTGTCTTTTCCTGAAGATTAAATCAACTCTTGCTCTTTGTCATAATAATCTAGCCTGGACAGATCTTGATCACCCAGGTATCCCACAAAACATTATAGTGATGGCAATGCAGACTGGCCCTGAAGCGCAAAAGTAGCAAGCATTTTGATGCTTTGGCAAGATACATGGGCAACTTCTCAGGTGGCTCAGACAGTGAAGCATCTGCCTACAATGCGGGAGACCTGGGTTCAATCCCTTGGTCGGGAGGATCTCCTGGAGAAGGAAATGGCAAACCACTCCAGTATTCTTGCCTGGAAAATCCCATGGACGGAGGAGCCTGGTAGACTACAGTCCATGGGGTCGCAAAGAGTCGGACACGACTGAGCGACTTCACTACTCACTACTATGGGCGTGCTAGACATTAGGAGATACACACCACAAAAATGCAGGGCCCTTCACCTTGGTGAAGTTTCAGGGTCCAGGGGTCAGAAGCCGGTTGCTGTACCTTATACTCCATCAATGCCTAAGAGATATCTAAACTAACTGAGAAAGAAAAAATTTGGACTGGGAAAGGAAAAAATGATTATGTATAATATGCTGGTACCAACCAAAAATAAACTGCTGAAACATTACAACCCTAATCAAAGATATCCCTGAAGGACTTCCCTGGTGGTCCAGTGGTAATGAATCTGCCTGTCAATGCAAGGGACACAGGTTTGACCCCTGGTCTGGGAAGATCCCACATGCCTTGGAGCAACTAAGCCCAAGCACCACAACTACTGAGCTCATGTGCTACAACTACTGAAACCTGTGCGACTAGAGCCCATGCTCCCCAACAAGTGAAGCCATCACAATGAGCAGACCACACACTGCAACGAAAAGTAGCCCTACTCACAGCAACAAAGATGCAGCACAGCCAAAAATAAATAACAAATAAAATTTTTAAAAAGATGGAGTGAAAGTGAGGAGAACTTAAGGTTGTAACACAGGATGATCACTTCATTTAGACAGAGAAATAACCTGAGATACAAATCTACACTGAATCACATGAAGTAGTTAATGAATTGGCCAGTTGATCAGAACTTGGAAAACATAAAAAGAAAACTGACTCACACAAGAGTCTGAGGAAGAGGAATAGAAATGGATCATTTAGAGTGGACACAAAATGTGAATATATGTTATTGGGTGACTGCTGTCTATGAAAATTAAAGTACAAGTCGCTTAGTCATGTCCGACTCTTTGCAACCCCAGATACTAGTCCATGGAACTTTCCAGGCCAGAATACTGGAGTGGGTAGCCATTCCCTTCTCCAAAGGATCTTCCCAACCCAGGGATCAAACCCAGGTCTCCTGCATTGCAGACGGATTCTTTACCAACTGAACCACCAGGGAAGATATCCAGTTTTTCAAAAAAGGGGGGGACTCTCAACACAGATAAAATGGCATTGTTCTGCTGATGTCAGTGAGCTTTATTCATTTGTACCCCAGGACTATTCAGTGCTTTAAGGTACAATCTGGCCATGCCAATAGGAGTGGAGGTTAGGCACAACAACATCAACTTACCCTCACAAGTCTGAATCTGGCTAGGGAATCTACAGAATGCCTAAACTGCAAACAAGAGACCAATATGGAGCCCTCAATACAACCCCATTCCTCAGGGGTCTGGTAATGGATCATTTCTACCATGGAGGGGGCAGTCAGTAATCTGTTCCTATCTAAAAAGACACTTTTCTGGATACATAGTTGATTCTCTGACAGCAGTGCTTCTGCCAGCACCACCATTCATGGATTTAAGGAATGCCTTATTGATCTATGGCTTTCCATGCAACACTGGCTCTAACCAAGGAGCTCACTTCACAGCAACAGAAGTTCAGCACTGGTATCACTGGCGTATACCATCACCCAGAAACAGCTAGCTTGATTTAACAGTGGAATGGTTGAAGATGGTCATGCAACAGATTGGGTATAGTTTCTGTGTCTGTTGCTCAGTTGTGTCTGATTTTTTGCAACCCTATGGACTGTAGCACACAAGGCTCCACTGTCCATGGGATTCTCCAGGCAAGAAAACAGGAGTGGGTAGCCATTTCCTTCTCCAGGGGATCTTCCCAACCCAGGGATCAAACCCAGGTCTCCTGCACTGCATGAGGCTTCTTTACCACCTGAGCCACCAGCGAAGCAGTCCTCAAAGTTTAAGGGCCCACCTTACAGGATGGTGTACGCTTTACATCAATGACCAAAACACAGTGATATGTCTCACTGCCAGGGAAAAAAATGCGTATGGGAATTAAGTGGTGGTATTAACTTATTATGCTAATAACTTAACCGAATTTTTGCTTCCTGCAACTTTGGGATCTGGTGGTTCAGAGATCACAGGATATAATGTTTCCACAGTATTTCTACAGTGTTAGAGTTTAGGAATGCCACTTGGCCATGTTATACTCCTCAAGCTACCGAAACAGCCAACAAAGGAGGAGATACTAGCTGATATCTCCTGATAATCAAGGGAAAAAAGTCAAGATTGTTGCTACATGCAATGGACTATTTTCTAGGGTATACCCAAAATTAAGAGCTAATGGGAAACTACAACCAATTTTCTTCAAAAGTCCACTGAGGATACTAACTCTTCAAGAATGAATGTTTGACATGTCCCACCAAATAGAGAACCTTGACTATTTGAGGTACTGACAGAGAAGAGTGGAAGAACCAACCATGGCTATATGACCAGGAAACAGAAACAAGGACAGTAACAACATGTGTGCACACACACAAAATTCTGTTCTTACAGTTTACACACTGATCCTATCAACACTATCCTAGCAGTGACAGCACCATCAGTGGCACCCACTTTGTTTCAATCACTGATGTTAGCTTCTATTTTCTTTCAATACTTTGAAACAAACCTCTGCATCCTGTCAGAAATATCAGTATCAGCTGAGCAAGATTTCTTTCTCATGTCTGGTGCTAAAAGTTCCTAGGGTCCTTCTGAGCTCCAAAATTCTACTAATTTCAACCTCTCCCAAAATCTTTCTTTTTTCCCTCCAGTACAAGGAATGACCTTGTGCGCTTCAGTGGTCAATAGGGGGTTCTTCTGGGTAGCCTGTCCTAGAGCAAGCTCTCTGGAGTGGGTTCCACAGATCTGCCCCATACAGTCCCAGCTCTGCCCACCCTTCTCAGAGGATGCCACAGCTTTAAGTTTTCTCTGGCCCTAAGCTCCCTTCCTCATCCACCAGTAGAACACACCCCATCTGGGCCTAGTGGTGCAGTTTTTTCCTGCACTTGTTACATCCAGATTGTTTGAAGTATCCGTTTTTGGCTCTTTCAACCTACACCACATCTGTGTAACTATGCACCACATGAAAGACCCTCAGATTTGAAATTCCTAGTATGCTGCTTTTTTCTCTTTACCAAACCCTAACTCAAGGACACAGTTTAATATTTCTAATCCAAGCAGGTTATTTGGTATGTTTGCTGGGCACAAAGGACTTTTTTAAAAGTGATCACTTTAAAATTTCCTTATTAGCTATAATTTTTCTATTTCAAGATCAACAAAAAACATAATGAATTTACATTAGAGTTTCTTACTAGCAATCAAAAAAAGAGAGACAGAGAGGAAAAGAGGTCCAGTTAATGAATGATCTTATCAGTTGTGACTAATGTTCAATAGCATCCAAAGAGTGCAAAGGTATCCAAAACTGTTGCCTCAAAAACTATATTTGTAAATTTTTCATCTATGAAGACTTCAATCCTATAATCTGACCCTCTCACTACTCTAGTTAACCAATAATTTAAAAGAAGAAGAAAAAAAAAAAATATATACACACACACACACACTGACTGGTTAGGGAAACTCTACGGAGAAAACTATTTTAGATCTAAACTTCAACTAAAGTGTTGTTTTTATCCTTACTCAACTTTCCTCTACAAACCACACAGGTCCAAGGAAGACAGTGAACAAAGCAAAGCAAACAGAGACTCTAACCTTGTTATTTCCATTTTGAAAAGTTCACCCCTTGGTAAAACTTCTAGGTACAAGATAAATAAATAAAATGTGCCCTAAAGATAAATGTCTTAAAAAAAAAAAAGCCAGATTTTTTAAAAATCTGGCATCAGAAAAGACAATAATAGAAACTAATTAGCCAAAATGGACACTTTCTAAATCAGAAAACCTCAGCATCTACCTATTCTGAAAGCTATTTATAATAATGCTCAAGATTTGAAAACAAACCTCTTCTCTAGGCTTCCTCAATGAATAAACAAAGAAACATACAGTACATATGTCTGGATCACAAAACAAAACAGTTGATAAATGCCATTCAATCAATGAGCAAAATTACACAGTATTAATTCAAAAAATTTTTAGAAAACACAACATATACTGGCCAAAAATACAAGTAATTTATTAGTGCATATTTTTAACAATAACTATCTCCAAAAATACTTTTTAAAAAGTGCAGAACAATATCCTGAATAAATAAAATATTTTACCAAGAAGGATTAAATATACATGTATATATTTGATGTTTGTTTATGAATAAATGAATGGTTTAGATTCTGACTGCTTTTAGTTCAGTCACTAGTTGAGTCCAACTCTTTCCGACCCCATGGACTGCAGCACGCCAGGCTTCACTGTCCTTCACCAACTCCCGGAGCCTGCTCAAACTCATGTTCATCGAGTTGGTAATGTCATCCAACCATCTCATCTTCTGTCATCTTCTGCCTTCAATCTTTCCCAGAATCAGGGTCCTTTTCAATGAGTCAGTTCTTTGCATCAGGTGGCCAGAGATTGGAGTTTCAGCTTCAGCATCAGTCCTTCCAATGAATATTCGGGACTGATTTCCTTTAGGAATAACTGGTGTGATCTCCTTGCAGTCCCAGGGAATCTCAAGAGTCTTCTCCAACATCACAGTTCAAAAGCATCCATCTTCAGCGCTCAGCTTTCTTTATGGTCCAACTCTCACATCCATACACGACTACTGGAAAAACCATAGCTTTGACTAGACAGCCCTTTGTTGGCAAAGTAATGTCTCTGCTTTTTAATATGCTGTCTAGGTTGGTCATAGCTTTTCTTCCAAGGAGCAAGCATTTTTTAATTTCATGGCTGCAGTCACCATCTGCAGTGATTTTGGAGCCAAAGAAAATAAACTCTGTCACTGTTTCCATTGTTTCCCCATCTGTTTGCCATGAAGTGATGGGACTGGATGCCATGATCGTAGTTTTCTGAATGCTGAGTTTTAAGCCAGCTTTTTCACTCTCCTCTTTCACTTTCATCAAGAGGCTTGTTAGTGGGGGGAGGAGCCAAGATGGCGGAAGAGTAGGACGGGGAGACCACTTTCTCTCCTACAAATTCATCAAAAGAATAACTGAACGCAGAGCAAACTTCACAAAACAACTTCTGATCGCTAGCTGAGGTCATCAGGCGCCCAGAAAAGCAGCCCATTGTCTTCGAAAGGAGGTAGGACAAAATATCAAAGATAAAAAGTGAGACAAAAGAGCTAAGGACAGAGATCCATCCCGGGAAGGGAGTCTTTAGAGGACGTTTCCAGACACCGGGAAACCCTCGCACTGGCAGGCCTGGGGGAAGTGTTTGAATCTAGGAGGGCAACCTGACTGAGAGGGAAACAATAAATAAAACCCACAGATTACGTGCCTAAAAGCAACTCTCAGCAGAAAAGTACCCCAGACACCCGCATCCGCCACCAGCAAGTGGGGGCGGCACGGAGAGGAGCAGGCGGCATTGCTTGGGGTAGGGTCTGGGCCTGAGTGCCCTGAGGACAATCGGAGGGAGCTTATGTGAGTTGCCAACTTGAACTGTGGGAGAGCAAAAGAGAGAGAGAAAATTAACAGGCCGGTTCCGGCGTTCGTAGAATAAAGAGACCGAGAAAGTCCAGAGAAGAGCTCGCAGGCTGCGGACCGGCCCAGACCCGCCGGAGGCGGGAGCAGGTCCCGGCGAGACACAGGGCGCAGGCACCCGACCGGCGCGGGCGGGGACTGGGGCTGGGGACGCGGAGAGCAGAAGGCGCATGCACCCGACTGGCGCCAGCGGAAACTGAGACTGGGACCGTGGAAGGGAGTGGGCGCGCCGCACCAGGGGAGAGTGCGTCTGTCAATCCCCTGGCTGCCTGGACCGCTCTGAGGGGGAAGGCACAAAGAACAGGCGCAGCCTTTTGTTCCGCGCTTTTGTGGAACACCTGAGGGCTGGAACCGCGCGCAGCGCAGGTCGCGCTCCATATAGAGCAGCCGGGAGCCTGAGCAGCGCAGAAGGAGAAAGCAGCACCAGCCTCTCCCGGCAGCGCCAGCCTCTCCCGGCAGCGCCAGCCCCTGCCCGCAGCGCGACAGAACTAGCTACCTGAATAAGAGTCCACCTCTGCCCGCCTGTGTCAGGGCGGAAATGAGGCTCTGAAGAGACCGGCAAACAGAAGCCAAATAAACAAAGGGAACCGCTTCAGAAGGTACCGGTGCAACAGATTAAAACCCCTGTAGAAAACACCGACTACACAGGAAGGGGCCTGTAGATATCGAGAAGTGTAAGCTGGAACGAGGAGCTATCTGAAACTGAGCCGAACCCACACTGACCGCAACAGCTCCAGAGAAATTCATAGATATATTTTTACTTTTTTTTTTAAGTAAGAAAAAAAAATTTACTTTTTATTTTTTTTTTCTATTTTATTTTCCTTTAAAATTCCCTATTACTCCCCCATTACTCCTTAATTTTCATTTTCATAGATTTTTACGATTTTTTTAATTAGGGAAATTTTTTTTTCTTTTTTTTTTCTCCTTTTTCTCTTCTATTTTCTATTTTTCTTTTTCTCTTATTTCTTTTAAAGTCCTCTAGTACTCCTCTACTACTCTTTAATTTCCATTTTCAATACACTATAACCTTACCAAAAAAAAAAAAAGAAGAGAAGCCCTATTTTTAAACTGAACTTCATATATATTTCTAAAATTTTTTGTGTGTGTTTTGGTTTTTGTTTTTAATATAGTATTTTTAAGAGTCTAACCTCTAACTCTAGATTTTTAATTTTTGTTTTTCAGTATATGATATAAATTGTGAACATTTAAGAATCCAATATTCAGTTCCCATTTTTATTCAGGAGTGTGTTGATTATTCTCTCTCAATCTTGACTCTCTGTTTTCTACCTCAGAACACCTCTATTTCCTCCTTTCTCCTTCTCTTCCCAATCCAATTCTGTGAATCTTTGTGGGTGTCTGGGATACGGAGAACATTCTGGGAACAGACAACTGCGTAGATCTGTCTCTCTCCTCTTGAGTCCCCCTTTTTCTCCTCCTGCTCATCTCTATCTCCCTCCTCCCTCTCTTCTTCTTCATGTAACTCTGTGAACCTCTCTGGGTGTCCCTAACAGGGGAGAATCTTTTCGCCATTAACCTAGAAGTTTTATTATCAGTGCTGTATAGTTGGAGAAGTCCTGAGACTACAGGAAGAATAAAACTGAAATCCAGAGGCAGGAGACTTAAGCCCAAAACCTGAGAACACCAGAAAACTCCTGACTACATGGAACTTTAAGTAATAAGTGACCGTCCAAAAGCCTCCATACCTACACTGAAACCAACCACCACCCAAGAGTCAATAAGTTTTAGAGCAAGACATACCACGCAAATTCTCCAGCAACACAGGAACATAGCCCTGAACGTCAACATACAGGCTGCCCAAGGTCACACCTAACACATAGACCCATCTCAAAACTCATTACTGGGCACTCCATTGCTCTCCAAAGAGAAGAAATCAAGTTCCACACGCCAGAACACCAACGCAAACTTCCCTAAACAGGAAACCTTGACAAGCCAATCGTCTAACCCCACCCACTGGGTAAAACCTCCACAATAAAAAGGAACCACAGACCTCCAGAATACAGAAAGCCCACTCCAGACACAGCAATCTAAACAAGATGAAAAGGCAGAGAAATACCCAACAGGTAAAGGAACATGAAAAATGCCCACCAAGTCAAAAAAAAGAGGAGGAGATAGGGAATCTACCTGAAAAAGAATTTAGAATAATGATAATAAAAATGATCCAAAATCTTGAAAACAAAATGGAGTTACAGATAAATAGCCTGGAGACAAAGATTGAAAAGATGCAAGAAATGTTTAATAAAGCCCTAGAAGAAACAAAAAAGAGTCAATTAAAAATGAATAATGCAATGAATGAGATCAAAAACACTCTGGAGGGAACCAAGAGTAGAATAACGGAGACAGAAGATAGGATAAGTGAGGTAGAAGATAAAATGGTGGAAATAAATGAAGCAGAGAGGAAAAAAGAAAAAAGGATCAAAAGAAATGAGGACAACCTCAGGGACCTCTGGGACACTGTGAAACGCCCCAACATTCGAATCATAGGAGTCCCAGAAGAAGAAGACAAAAAGAAAGGCCATGAGAAAATACTCAAGGAGATAATAGCTGAAAACTTCCCTAAAATGGGGAAGGAAATAGCCACCCAAGTCCAAGAAACCCAGAGAGTCCCAAACAGGATAAACCCAAGGCGAAACACCCCAAGACACATATTAATCAAATTAACAAAGATCAAACACAAAGAACAAATACTAAAAGCAGCAAGGGAAAAACAACAAATAACACACAAAGGGATTCCCATAAGGATAACAGCTGATCTATCAATAGAAACCCTCCAGGCCAGAAGGGAATGGCAGGATGTCCTGAAAGTAATGAAAGAGAATAACCTACAACCTAGATTACTGTACCCAGCAAGGATCTCATTCAGATATGAAGGAGAATTCAAAAGCTTTACAGACAAGCAAAAGCTGAGAGAATTCAGCACCACCAAACCAGCTCTTCAACAAATGCTAAAGGATCTTCTCTAGACAGGAAACACAGAAAAGTTGTATAAAGGTGAACCCAAAACAACGAAGTAAATGGCAACAGGACCACACCTATCAATAATTACCTTAAATGTAAATGGGTTGAATGCCCCAACCAAAAGACAAAGATTGGCTGAATGGGATACAAAAACAAGACCCCTATATATGCTGTCTACAAGAGACCCACCTCAAAGCAAGAGACACATACAGACTAAAAGTGAAGGGCTGGAAAAAAATATTTCACACAAATGGAGACCAAAAGAAAGCAGGAGTCACAATAAAATAGACTTTCAAATAAAGGATGTGAAAAGAGACGAAGAAGGACACTACATAATGATCAAAGGATTAATCCAAGAAGAAGATATAACAATTATAAATATATATGCACCCAACATAGGAGCACCGCAATATGTATGGCAAACGCTAACCAGTATGAAAGAGGAAATTAATAGTAACACAATAATAGTGGGAGACTTTAATACCCCACTCACAACTATGGATAGATCAACTAAACAGAAAATTAACAAGGAAACACAAACCTTAAATGACACAATGGACCAGCTAGACCTGATTGATATCTATAGGACATTTCACCCTAAAACAATCAACTTCACCTTTTTCGCAAGTGCACACAGAACCTTCTCCAGAATAGATCACATCCTGGGCCATAAATCTGGTCTTGGAAAATTCAAAAAAACTGAAATCATTCCAGTCATCTTTTCTGACCACAGTGCAGTAAGATTAGATCTCAATTACAGGAAAAAAATTGTTAAAAATTCAAACATATGGAGGCTAAATAACACGCTTCTGAATAACCAACAAATCATAGAAGAAATCAAAAAAGAAATCAAAATATGTATAGAAATGAATGAAAATGAAAACACAACAACCCAAAACCTATGGGACACTATAAAAGCAGTGCTAAGGGGAAGGTTCATAGCATTACAGGCTCACATCAAGAAACAAGAAAAAAGCCAAATAAATAACCTAACTCTACACCTAAAGCAATTAGAGAAGGAAGAAATGAAGAACCCCAGGGTTAGCAGAAGGAAAGAAATCTTAAAAATCAGGGCAGAAATAAATGCAAAAGAAACTAAAGAGACCATAGCAAAAATCAACAAAGCTAAAAGCTGGTTTTTTGAAAAAATAAACAAAATTGACAAACCATTAGCAAGACTCATTAAGAAACAAAGAGAGAAGAACCAAATTAACAAAATTAGAAATGAAAATGGAGAGATCACAACAGACAACACTGAAATACAAAGGATCATAAGAGACTACTACCAGCAGCTCTATGCCAATAAAATGGACAACTTGGATGAAATGGACAAATTCTTAGAAAAGTATAACCTTCCAAAACTGAACCAGGAAGAAATAGAAGATCTTAACAGACCCATCACAAGCAAGGAAATCCAAACTGTAATCAAAAATCTTCCAGCAAACAAAAGCCCAGGACCAGATGGCTTCACAGCTGAATTCTACCAAAAATTTAGAGAAGAGCTAACACCTATCTTACTCAAACTCTTCCAGAAAACTGCAGAGGAAGGTAAACTTCCAAACTCATTCTATGAGGCCACCATCACCCTAATTCCAAAACCAGACAAAGATGCCACAAAAAAAGAAAACTACAGGCCAATATCACTGATGAACATAGATGCAAAAATCCTTAACAAAATTCTAGCAAACAGAATCCAACAACATATTAAAAAAATCATACACCACGACCAAGTGGGCTTTATCCCAGGAATGCAAGGATTCTTTAATATCCGCAAATCAATCAATGTAATACACCACATTAACAAACTGAAAGATAAAAACCATATGATTATCTCAATAGATGCAGAGAAAGCCTTTGACAAAACTCAATACCCATTTATGATTAAAACTCTCCAGAAAGCAGGAATAGAAGGAACATACCTCAACATAATAAAAGCTATATATGACAAACCCACAGCAAGCATCACCCTCAATGGTGAAAAATTGAAAGCATTTCCCCTGAAATCAGGAACAAGACAAGAGTGCCCACTCTCACCACTACTATTCAACATAGTGTTGGAAGTTTTGGCCACAGCAATCAGAGCAGAAAAAGAAGTAAAAGGAATCCAGATAGGAAAAGAAGACGTGAAACTCTCGCTGTTTGCAGATGACATGATCCTCTACAGAGAAAACCCTAAAGACTCTTCCAGAAAATTACTAGAGCTAATCAATGAATATAGTAAAGTTGCAGGATATAAAATTAACACACAGAAATCCCTTGCATTCCTATATACTAACAATGAAAAAACAAAAGAGAAATTAAGGAAACAATACCATTCACCACTGCAACAAAAAAGAATAAGATACTTAGGAGTATATCTACCTAAAGAAACAAAAGACCTATACATAGAAAACTATAAAACACTAATGAAAGAAGTCAAAGAGGACACAAACAGATGAAGAAACATACCATGCTCATGGATTGGAAGAATCAATATTGTCAAAATGGCTATTCTACCCAAAGCAATCTATAGATTCAATGCAATCCCTATCAAGCTACCAACGGTATTTTTCACAGAACTAGAACAAATAATTTCACAATTTGTATGGAAATACAAAAAACCTCGAATAGCCAAAGTAATCTTGAGAAAGAAGAATGGAACTGGAGGAATCAACCTGCCTGACTTCAGACTATACTACAAAGCCACAGTCATCAAGACAGTGTGGTACTGGCACAAAGACAGAAATATAGATCAATGGAACAGAGTAGAAAGCCCAGAGATAAATCCACAAACCTATGGACACCTTATCTTCGACAAAGGAGGCAAGGAGATACAATGGAAAAAAGACCATCTCTTTAACAAGCGGTGCTGGGAAAACGGGACAACCACTTGTAAAAGAATTAAACTAGAACACTTTCTAACACCATACACAAAAATAAACTCAAAATGGATTAAAGATCTAAATGTAAGACCAGAAACTACAAAACTCCTAGAGGAGAACATAGGCAAAACACTCTCCGACATAAATCACAGCAGGATCCTCTATGACCCACCTCCCAGAATATTGGAAATAAAAGCAAAACTAAACAAATGGGACCTAATGAAACTTAAAAGCTTTTGCACTACAAAGGAAACTATAAGTAAGGTGAAAAGACAGCCTTCAGATTGGGAGAAAAGAATAGCAAACAAAGCAACAGACAAAGGATTAATCTCAAAAATATACAAGCAGCTGCTGCAGCTCAATCCCAGAAAAATAAATGACCCAATCAAAAAATGAGCCAAAGAACTAAACAGACATTTCTCCAAAGAAGACATACAGATGGCTAACAAACACATGAAAAAATGCTCAACATCACTCATTATCAGAGAAATGCAAATCAAAACCACAATGAGGTACCATTACATGCCAGTCAGGATGGCTGCTCTCCAAAAGTCTACAAGCAATAAATGCTGGAGAGGGTGTGGAGAAAAGGGAACCCTCTTACACTGTTGGTGGGAATGCAAACTAGTACAGCCGCTATGGAAAACAGTGTGGAGATTTCTTAAAAAACTGGAAATAGAACTGCCATATGACCCAGCAATCCCACTTCTGGGCATACACACTGAGGAAACCAGATCTGAAAGAGACACGTGCACCCCAGTGTTCATCGCAGCACTGTTTGTAATAGCCAGGACATGGAAGCAACCTAGATGCCCATCAGCAGATGAATGGATAAGGAAGCTGTGGTACATATACACCATGGAATTTTACTCAGCCGTCAAAAGGAATTCATTTGAACCAGTCCTAATGAGATGGATGAACTGGAGCCCCTTATACAGAGTGAAGTAAGCCAGAAAGATAAAGAACATTACAGCATACTAACACATATATATGGAATTTAGAAAGATGGTAACGATAACCCTATATGCAAAACAGAAAAAGAGACACAGAAATACAGAACAGACTTTCGAACTCTGTGGGAGAAGGTGAGGGTGGGATGTTTCAAAAGAACAGCATGTATATTATCTAAAGTGAAACAGATCACCAGCCCAGGTGGGATGCATGAGACAAGTGCTCGGGCCTGGTGCACTGGGAAGACCCAGAGGAATCGGGTGGAGAGGAAGGTGGGAGGGGGGATCGGGATGGGGAATACGTGTAAATCTATGGCTGATTCATATCAATGTATGACAAAACCCACTGAAAAAAAATAAATAAAGGAAAAAAAAAAATCACAGGAAAAAAAAAAAAGAGGCTTGTTAGTTCCTCTTCACATTCTGCCATAAGGGTGATGTCATCAGCATATCTGAGGTTATTGATATTTCTCCCAGCAATCTTGATTCCAGCTTCTGCTTCCTCCAGCCCAGCATTTCGCATTATGTACTCTGCATATAAGCTAAGCAGGGTGACAATATACAAGCCCTGATGTACTCCTTTCCCAATTTGGAACCAGTCCATTGTTGCATGTCTGGTTCTAACTGTTGCTTGGACCAACACACAGATTTCTCAGGAGGCAGGTAAGGTGGTCTGGTATTCCCGTCTCTTGAAAAATTTTCCATAGTTTGTTGTGATCCACACAGTCTAAGGCTTTAGCTTAGTCGATGAAGCAGAAGTAGATGTTTTTCTGAAATTCTCTTGCTTTTTCTATGATCCACCGGATGTTGGCAATTCGATCTCTGGTTCTGCTGCCTTTTCTAAATCCAGCTAGAACACCTGAAGTTCTCAGTTCACATATTGGTAAAGCCTCTCTTGAAGAATATTGAGCATTACTTTGCTAGCGTGTGAGATGAGTACAATTGTGCAGTAGTCTGAACACTCTTTGGCATTACCTTTCTTTGGGATTGGAATGAAAACAGACCTTTGCCAGTCCTGTGGCCACTGCTGAGTTTTCCAAATTTGCTAGCATATTGAGTGCAGCACTTACACAGCATCATCTTTTAGGATATGAAATAGCTCAGCTGGAATTCAATCACCTCCACTAGTTTTGTCCGTAGTGATGCTAACTAAGGTCCACTTGACTTTTCACTCCAGGATGTCTGGCTCTAGATGAGTGATCACACCATCATGGTTATCTGGGTCACTGAGATCTTTTTTATATAGTTCTTCTGTGTATTCTTGCTACCTCTTTACATGAGTTCAGAAGTAGAAATTTTCTTTTTTTAATGTACCCGTAAGTTAAAGACAAACTTTTTTTTAATGCTTAAGGTATTATGTTAGGTACTTGACATAGTTTTCTTTATTAATGCCCATTAAAACCCTTAAGAACGAAATGCTCATATATCATAGATGAGGAAACTCAAGATTAGAAAATTTATAGATTCACCAAATGCCACAAATGTAATAGGTGGTAAGGTCTGGATTTTCTCATTTTAAAACCATGCTCTTTCCTGTATACCATTCTGTTCTCTTGAAGTTATTAATCTAGTCATAACTTTTAAGACTTTTTTTCCCTTGGGATAAAGAAGGTAAAATTTAATGGATATATATAGCATCTTTCTTCTACAGCTTTGTTTTTACAGTTATTATTTTAGTTGTAAGCAAGCATATCCTGTATTAGCAATGTATTTTTATTGTTGTTATTATTGTTAAATAAGCCTTGGAGGATGAGGCAGAAGACTTGCTTATGTTCCTGACTCCATCAACATCATGCTGTATTATCTAGTCAAATCACTCATGCCTTATTCTCTCTCCTTTAAAGTGAGAGATAATAATACTGCATTTACTTGCTTACAACTGAAATAGTGAGTGTAAAAACAAAGCTCTAGAAGAAAGATGCTATATACACGCATTAAATTTTTACTTCTTTACCCCAAGGAAAAAATTCTTAAAAGTTATGACATGACTAGATTACAGACCTTCAAGAGGCCAGATAGGTATAAAATAAAGAGCATGGTTTTTAAAATGAGAAAATCCAGACGTCACCACCCTACATTTGTGGCCTTCAGTGAACCTATAAATTTTCTAATCTTGAGTTTCCTCATCTATGAAATATGAGCATTTACTTCTTAAGGGTTTTAATGGGCATTAATAAAGAAAATCATATCAATTACATAGCAAAATACCTTAAGCATAAAAAAATTTCTTTGCCTTGAACTTACGGATACATAAAAAAAAATTCCCACTTTTAAACAAATGTGAACATCTGATTTCAAGAAAAACTATAAAGTACAGAGATCAGGTTCTTTTCCCCAAAATAATTTACATATTTTTAAAAAAACCCTCTTCTTAGTAGCTCTTTTCTCTGTTGAGGTATAAACTGACAAATTGAGGTAGTTGTTTTCACAGACTATCGTCAATTTATTACAAAATTCAAACACATAAAACAAAGATTCTTTTAAACTGCCTACATATACCATTCCTAGCATCGTATCTTACACTTTCAGTGTTAAATCCATGAGAAAGTACAAAGAGCTCTCTTTCGTTTCCTCTGGTCACAGACATATAAGAAGAATTTTCAGTTCTGTCAAATCCACAGTGATTTGAAAACTAAAGAACAAAGTTAGGAAGGAAAATAGTTGAAAACTATTACTTTCTTCTGTGGACATATGATTCATTCCCTTAACAAGCAAACAAATCAAAATAAAACCCACTCTGATGAAAGTTAAACCCCAAATATTATAGTAACTTTATTAGAAATCAATTCAGTACTGAATTTCTAGCTATAAATATATATTAAGCAAAAAGTATCTTCTGTGACAGGAAGTTGGGATGTTTCCAGGGATGAGGGAATTTCTACAGTTCACCTCTAGCAAATACTATTAATTATAAGATATATCCAATATGTACTCAGAACCTAGCAGCTGAATCCACAAGGGTTTAGCAAGCAAAAATTTTGGCACAAAAAGTGACATAACATTTACTCAAGAATAAAACTGGAGCCATATTTAGCAGTCTAAAACTTTCTAAACCAAGGGGAAAAAATAATCTTGAAGGAAGCTCTTGTAATCATCTGGTTTGCTTTCTAGACAAGGGTTTCAATAGAATCGTATGCTTGTGAACTAAAAAAAAAAAAAAAAGAAAAAAAAACTGAACAAACCAACAAACAAAAATTTGGTACAGACTGTGGAAATCAGTCACATTTACTCTGGATGAAATTCTGATAGTCTTCCAAAAAAAAGAGAGAGTGGGGAATAGGTCTATCACTGCTTTGACCTAAAAACCATTAATCACAAAGGGTGGTACAGGTATCAGAATTTTTCTTCCTTTCTATATATACACAGTTTCCTATAAAGTACAGCACATTCTGCAGTTCATGGTGAATTTTTTGTGTTTTTGCAACAGCACTTTTCTTCCTCTCCAAAACAACCTCATTCCTAGTCTGCTGTTTCTGTTTGCCTCATCTGCACTTAGCAGATCATGCTTCAGTGACTTAGAAATCCCAGCCACCAAAACTCAAGCCAAAGTTTGAACTGCAAGGAGAGAGGAGGGGTAGGGGGAATCAAGTAATTAAACTATACTTGGAAGGGAGACTCATTTACCTCCTATGACTTTATAATGTGCTCTCTTAATCCACAACCAGTCGCCAATTTTAAGAAAAGAAAGTTATAAATTTATTTTTAGTTTAAGGAATTATTTTGTAACTACTATAGTTCTCTTGGCATCATCTTCCAATTTTACCTTTTGGCAATGACACAAAACCACGAAGACTATTCCACATGTTTTACAATGGATACTTCAGGCAAAATAGTTTAAAGCTCTGGGAAGTTTCATTATTAAGGACTTACTCAAATTGTTGCAAATTAACAAAAATTTAATTTAGAAACCAAAGAGAAGGGGAAAAAAAAAGAATTAGTAAGGTTGGAGATAAGCCTGTATAGTTAAATGATAACCATGCCCTGGAGTTACTGAGCCATGTCTGATTTTCTCACTACTAACAGCTTGAAGGATTCAATGCCTTTCATCTTATGAATTAGAAGATGACCTTGAAAAGTTTTCCTAAAAATAAAATCATCTTTAAAATTGGTATCACTCAATCTGAAATAACATTACACAGTTAAACACTAGAGACTTTCAGAAATTAATATAACTAATCAAATGTCTGAAAGAAGAACAATTATATCAATAACTTTAAACACCAAAGATCAAATGCTCTATGAAAAAGTGAAACAAAAAAAAATTAACCACTGTCTCTTTTTTGCTTTAAATTCTCATCATCTTATAACATACCTTTGCAGAATGCCGTTTTCCTGGGGTATTACACCATTAATAGCTGCCTGTAAACAAAAAACAGAGAAGACATTTAAGGAAATAGAAAAATGCTCAGGGGTGGAGTGTAATGGGGTGGAAAACATTATAAAGAAAAATAAGTATACTTTGAAATTTTAAACAAAATACTAGGTGTTTCCTCAGTGATAAAAAAAATTTTCTATTTAATATTTTTATACATCTCTATAATAAAACTGTATTTTAGAGAATTTTTTTAAATGCATTTGGCATATAATATTCCCAAATCTTGAGTCTTAAAAGCTTAATTCCACAGTCCTCATTCAGGCAAAACACCCACAAAATGAAGGATGTTTAAGGATGTTAGAACAAGTAAAATCAGTACCTTAAAGTTATCTCTCAATATTATTTCCTTCCTCAGATTGAGAGGAGAAAGATACAGAATCACAAATGAAAACTGCCAAGAATTTTTAAATTTGCTCAGGAATTAAAATTCATTGTGTTGTTACAGTCATTATTCCTAAAGAAAAGAACAATCAGGAAAAAAAAATGTAGGGGCATAAGGTGTCTAACAAACACACCACAATTGTATCAGGTTACAAAAGGAGCAGAAGCATCACTGGGGAAGTCTCCTTACATAAAACATTTCTGAAATTGGTCTCTAAGCTAACAAGTCACCAGTTACTTAAGATATAGAACAAATGTGACATGATATAGACATTTTTAAAGACTACTAAGCAAACAGGTTGTTACATCCTGGATTGTGGGCAGATCATTACAGGATAATAAAGAAGATTCTCTGAAGGTTTACAAAATTATACCATTGAATAGAAGCAATGTAGAGTATAAGACACTTGCTATGAATTTTCAAAGTTTTAATGCTTCACAGGCAAAATTCAAAGAAATACACATATTAATATAGATAGTGGAACCCTGACAACTCTGGAGGCTCATAAATCCTTTGAGTCAAGCAAACCCTAAAATCAGTTCTGAAAGCCACAAATTCAATAGAAGCATCTCTTCCTGGTGCCAGGTCAATTATCCCTTTTCTGTTGACAGCAATGGTTCCACATACAAATATCTTCTTTGTTAAAAAACAGAAAATGGTAAAAGAATGTTCTCTGATGTTGGAAAAGAAACAAAATACCAG